>NC_090185.1:26202925-26347925 GCF_024679245.1 Pseudorasbora parva
TCAAGAGGGCAGGGGACCTGCAGGCATTTTCGGTCGACGAATCGTGCCTGGAGTTCGGGCCGGGTGACACCCATGTGGTGTTGAGACCCCGGCCTGGCTACGTGCCCAAGGTTCCCACCACTCCCTTCAGGGACCAGGTGGTGAACCTGCAAGCGCTGCCCCTGGAGGAGGCAGACCCAGCCCTAGCTTTGCTCTGTCCCGTCCGCGCTCTGCGGATCTACGTGGACAGAACCCAAAGCTTCAGGACCTCAGATCAGCTCTTTGTCTGTCACGGAGGCCAGCAGAAGGGAAAGGCTGTCTCCAAGCAGAGGATGGCCCTCTGGATAGTGGATGCCATCACCTTGGCTTATCAGGCACAAGGCGTGCCATGCCCGCTCAGGCTGCGAGCACACTCTACTAGAAGTGTTGCATCCTCCTGGGCACTGGCACGTGGTGCCTCGCTGTCAGACATCTGTAGAGCTGCAGGCTGGGTGACACCTAACACGTTCGCTAGGTTTTATAGCCTACGTGTAGAACCGGTATCCTCCTGTGTTCTCACCTCAAACGGGTAGAAGCACTGAGAGGCCCGGCTCTTGTCGGCTTGCTGCGCCTCGGCGCTTAATTCTCCAGAAGCAAACTCTGTGAGTCCTCCACCGCCCTCGGTGCCGGGCGTGGCGGAGCGTCCGGCATCAGGCCCCTTACCGCTGAATCCTGGAGAACCGGTAATTGGCTGGGGCCATGTGAGTGACCCTACGGGGATCCCACACTTCTTCCACGGTTGCTCCTCTCGGAAGCCCGTGTCTTTCCCTTGGGAGAGCTCTCCATTTTAGGGATGGAGCCCCCCTCACGGCGGCGGGCTACGGCTCAACTCGGTCCCCACATAACTCCCGTGGTATGATGTGGTTCCGCAGCGGCCCCCCATTGGGCACGCTTTCCCAGTGTTATCCAATAGTCACTGAGCGGGTCATGCGGAACAGCAGTGATGGACTTCTCGGTGTGAGCCCCATCTCATCAGGTAAGAGAGCTCAGGAGGCTCACACAGGGCACTGGAAGGGGGCAGAGTCCATGGCGCTTTGGTAGAGATTCCTATTCGTCGGTACTCCGACGTGGCGTCGAGAGTGACCGACTGAATGGGAACGTCTCGGTTACGTATGTAACCCTTGTTCCCTGAAGGAGGGAACGGAGACGCCACGTCCCGTCGCCATGTCCTCTGTCCCTGCCGGGGCGCCAGTCTACCTACTCGGCTCCTCAGCAAAAAAGATAATTTGATGTAATCACCTGTGTCTCATTTATACCCGCGTGGCGTGGCATGAGCACCTGGTGCAATCATTGCATGCCAATGTGCATTGGCTCGTTTAGTTAGACTTGAAGTAGATTGGCTCTCGCAAGCGAGATTCCTATTCGTCGGTACTCCGACGTGGCATCTCCGTTCCCTCCTTCAGGGAACGAGGGTTACATACGTAACCGAGACGTTTTTTTTTTTATATTTGTTTTACAGATTGTTTTGTCAATAAATGTAGAGGATTTAAATTTGGATGTGTTTATTATACGAAATTGCAGCTGTATTATTTGAAAAATGTAATTATGAATGTATTTCATTATATTAGAGTGTACATGTAAATTACGTTAAGGTATATTTTAGTTCATATTAATTGCTTGTTTTTAAGACAGTAGAATGGATGTCAGTACATTGAGCAGTGCACTTTAATTACAATTTTAATACACTAGAAGCGATTATGAAAGTACATATAAAGTTGTATTTAAGTACCACTTAAGTTGTTCCAAAAAATTACTCTTAATTGCAACTTATTGTATTTTATTTCAACTTAATATGTGATAAATTTGAAATCAATTACATATAATGTGTGTTAAGTACACCGAAAACATTGCATTTAATTCACACTTAAGTGCATATTTAGCTGACATTAAAGTATGTTTTAGTTCACATGAATTGCTTGTCAGTACATTGAGCAGTGCACTTTAATTACAATTTTAATACACTAGAAGTGATTATGAAAGTACATATAAAGTTGTATTTAAGTACCACTTAAGTTGTTCCAAAAAATCCATCTTAATTGCAACTTATTGTATTTTATTTCAACTTAATATGTGATAAATTTTAAATCAATTACATATAATGTGTGTTAAGTACACCGAAAACATTGCATTTAATTCACACTTAAGTGCATATTTAGCTGACATTAAAGTATGTTTTAGTTCACATTAATTGCTTGTCAGTACATTGAGCAGTGCACTTTAATTACAATTTTAATACACTAGAAGTGATTATGAAAGTACATATAAAGTTGTATTTAAGTACCACTTAAGTTGTTCCAAAAAAATCACTCTTAATTGCAACTTATTGTATTTTATTTCAACTTAATATGTGATAAATTTGAAATCAATTACATATAATGTGTGTTAAGTACACCGAAAACATTGCATTTAATTCACACTTAAGTGTATATTTAGCTGACATTAAAGTATGTTTTAGTTCACATTAATTGCTTGTCAGTACATTGAGCAGTGCACTTTAATTACAATTTTAATACACTAGAAGTGATTATGAAAGTACATAAGTTGTATTTAAGTACCACTTAAGTTGTTCCAAAAAATCACTCTTAATTGCAACTTATTGTATTTTATTTCAACTTAATATGTGATCAATTTGAAATCAATTACATATAATGTGTACACCGAAAACATTGCATTTAATTCACAATTAAGTGTATTTAGTATAAGTATATTATCTGTGTAATAAGTACACTTTATAAAAGTACACTAAAGTGCACTTTTTTTTCACAAGGGTATTGTATCTGCAAAGTCCACGTTTGGTGGTCGACTCGCCCACATTTCCCTAAAGGCAAAGCAAAGTTATTTTTAGATCATCAAAAACAATATGGCATAAATAACCATTTTTCTTAAAAACATAGAATGTTATTAAGGTTTTATTGTCATCTGAACATATCAAAATACAGCAATATAATCTCCTGTATCATGCAGTTCACTTTCACTGTCTCATAGTGAACACTCTAAAAACTTATACTATGATTTACTCAATTTTTTTGGTGAAACATTTTTACACTAAAAAAATTGAGTAAATTCTAAAGCAGTGTAATCAATTATAGACACCATATGAACTGAGTAAATGTAAGTAAAAAAAATTAAGTAGATCTGAGTAACTGCATTTGTTACATTACAAATTCAATTGAGTAGAAAAAATTGGGTAAAAAGCATTTAAAAACCAATATTTATGACTAATATGAACAGCTTTTATTTATGAGTATTACTAACTTGTATAGTATAACTTTAATTTCCTCTAAACCTTTCTAAAATACTCCACAGTCCACACAAACACACTGACATGGCCTTTATTGTCGACGAGTAACTTAAAGCAATAACGTTAACGTTACAGCATATATAACTGTTTTGACATGTAAAGAATAACAGTTATTTTACAACATTTAAACTCATGTAACAAACATTTTAGAAGTAAAAATTAAAAATTTAAAAGTAATTCAAGTGTAATCAACCGGTCTGTTATCCCATTTCCACTGTATCAGCGCTGTTTCTCGAGCCTGAGATGGACTAACGTTTTGGCCTGCGGGTGGACTTTGATCTTGAGACCGGTTTCGTAGCTGAAAGATGCTGCGAGGTGCCAGACTCCATAACCTGACAATAAACAAACAGTGCCCAGTTTTAATAAGATTTTATCATCCAAATTCATTATATTCATTATCTTTACGAATAAAGTTGTGTGTTTTGAGCAACACAGCAGGCGTTTCAAAGACCAACGCCACACGTTAACTTAAGGTGACTCACACTGTCCCTGTATGTCGTTTTGAATTAAATAAAATGCCTTTTAGCACAGTAATGATTATATAGATAAAACAAAACATACAAACCTGAATTTCACAGAGGAAAATGCCCCAATTCTGCGAAGCTGAGAAGAAGAAACTGCTCTGGTGACTGAGGAGAATTCAAATATATCCGCACTCACTCAACCATCGAGCTGTCATCACGTCAGAGGGTGGGGGAGGGGCGCATTGTTTTAATCGAGTAAACTTACTCAATTTCTTCAGTGTGTGTTAAATATTAATAATCTTGATTTTAATTAAGTAATATTTGTGGTTCTTGAAACAGATCGGTTTAATTCTCCATTCTCAAATATTTTGAAACTAATTTCACAAATGTATTAAGTATATTTAAAATAAATAATTGGTTATTTGAATACTAAATTATTTTAGTGAAAAAAACTTTAAAACAACTATAAATTTTAGACAAAATTAACTGTTGGATTTTTAGTCAATTATTTTGGTATGTTTAACTAAAACCATCAAGTAAATGACATTGAGAGATTTTATTAAGTTAATAAAGTTAATTATTAATGTGATATTTACTAAGCCACTGAATTATTTTTTTAGAGTGAAGTTTGCGGGCAAAAAAATTCTGAGCCCGGAGCCCTCCCCTGGACAGCATGCCAAATAAGCATTATTTTTATAATTTGATGTAAGTGTGAACTCGTGAAAGTATATTTTGCAAAAGGATTTAGGTTTGTATATGTAACATGTAAATTAGTCATATCCCTGCTGCTTACACTGTAAAAAATGTATAATCTTCACAACTCAAAATTTTCTAGTGACTGGTCACATCTAAAAAAAATTATTGGCCCAAGTGAAATTCTGTAAATGTAATGTAATTTTATCAATTGTAGCAATAGTCTGTTAACATTGGCTCAATGAGAAATAATTTGTTAAAACAATTGAAAAGAAATTAGTTTACCAACCCATGTTATTGGCCCAATTGTACATTTTAAATTGTAGTAGCATTCCTTTTTAGTTTTATCTAAACTAAAAATGTATTTTGGTAAATTTATATTAGTAAAGCAACTTCATTGTATTGTTTATTCCCCGTTGCCCCAAAAGAAAAGATATATATATATATATATATATATATATATATATATATATATATATATATATATATATATATATATATATATATATATATATTAAACACTCAAGCCATACTGCCACATGTTATTTAATACATTTTATTAAATCTACAACAGTATTGTAAAAAATACCTTAAATGGTAAATACAATGAACATTTCTGCACAGTAGACCTTAGTGGATAAAAATCTTAAAAAGATAAAAAATCATGCAATTCAGGATTCTAAGATACACAAAACTCATTAGACCTTAGATCTTACATTAACAAAACCACAAATATTTTAAAAACATGTATTATCAGTGTTCAGAGAAATTAATATAAATTAAATAAGACCGTAAAAAAATATGGATGACGCGACATCATCCGTTTCCGCTTGGACGATTTGAAGCTTTCAGGCGGCCTGCACGGCGCGATATCAAAAGCCCGTCCACACTCTCGCAGATGCAGAACAATGAATTATGTTGGTGTGAAATAAACAGTTATGAAAATGTAGAAATTAAAGCTGAAGCTCCAATCTGCTCCCGAAAAAGTCTGTTAGTGCCTCAGTGACAACTTCACTCAGAGAAGACATCGATCTCAACTGTCAATCATAACGTCACATCGGAGATGGATCTTGAAGTGGAACTGTCGCTGCTCACCACTTCGAGAATTCCCATTTTCATTCCAACTTTGTGATGCTCCAATGCCTCTGAACTCTGTTAAAAGTATAAAATAGCAATATTAATACTGATACTTAATAAATCCAGAACAATACAGAACATCTTCATTCCCCATTTTCTCGCTATATTATCTGAAGTCTAAAATATGTTTTATTTGTCTGTACAATCCGAAAGAGACTCGAGCCAATAACACAAAAGCTGATTGGCTGCAATATAAGAAGCATGTTGGTCTCATTTATAGTTGTAATACAGCGAACTAGTTGGACTAGCGAGAGAAAGAACTACAGAACCACGGAATAAACACACACACACACACACACACACACACACACACACACACACACACACACACACACACACACACACACAAACACACACACACACACACACACACACACACACACACACACACACACACACACACACACACACTAAAGAGCTGCGGGAGTACTTCAATAAACATTAGAGCCAGGGCCGGCGTTTGCTATAGGCGAGCTAGGCGGTTGCCTAGGGCAACAATATAGTGTTGGGGGCGTGAGCACGCTCTAGTCTCTAGTGCCGCCCATTACTTTAAGCATAGAATCAGAACAAGCGAAATACAACATAATGTTTATTAAACATGATCATCATAGGGCGCCCCCTCAGCCACACGTTTAATTCCTTTTCAATTATTAGATTGAATTGATGATGATTATTGATTATTGTTTCAGACGTTAAAGGACAACTCCGGTGAGAAATGAACCTAGGGGTAATTAACAGATGGTTACCAAGTAGATCGTTCTCTGGGATGCGTTTTAATGAAAATCGAACGTAAGGAGTTTTATCTTTAAAAACAGATTATCTTATAATGCTTGTCTATGGGGCACAGGGTAGACACAGAGTGGTAAAATTAAATCACTAGTTAATACCACTAACAAGGCTCAAAATAGCATCACACTTACACGGTAGCATAAGGAGGGTCCCTACATGCAAACCGAAGCATTGAGAACTTTGTAAGTGTACAAACAGTTTAATAATAATATAATTTATAAACATAGTGCCTTACGCGTTCGCGGACAGGCACCATCTTGGAAAACAGTCTCAACAAATCAATCCACGAGCGCTGTTCTTAGTGAGCTGGTCGATAGAAATTGAGTTTGTGAAATGTAATAACATGGACATTTTTAGTTTTATTTATTTATTTTCTCTGTTGTGTTCAGTGTTTTCTTGCGGAAACAACGGACCATATGAGATTCCAAGTCACAGTTCATCACTTAGCAGAGCGCTCGGGCTCGATGAGTCGAAGTCCAAGATGGCGCCTGTCCGTGAACGCGTAATGTACTATGTTTATTAAGTGTCTTATTATTAAACTGTTTGTACTCTTACAAAGTTCTCAATGCTTCGGTTTGCATGTAGGGACCCTCTTTATGCTACTGTGTTAGTGTGAGGCTATTTTGACCCTTGTTAGTGATATTAACTAGCGATTTAATTTTACCACCCTGTGTCTACCCTGTGCCCCATAGACTAGTGTTATAAGCTAATCTGTTATTAGAGATAAAACTCTTTACATTCGATTTGAAAACGCATCCCAGAGAACGATCTACTCTGTAACCATCTGTTAATTACCCCTAGGTTCATTTCTCACCGGAGTTGTCCTTTAAGTCAGGCAAGTGCTCATCCCTTGCGCGTTCATCAAAAATGAGGCGTCTAAACCCGCGGATGCACAGGGATGGAAAAAGAGAAAGGAAGAGGATCAAAAGAAAGCCCAGTATAGAGATTAGTCTTCTTATCTCAGCCAATAAGTTGTCAAACGAAATAATTTTACTTTTATCAATATTATTATATTAGTATTATCAATATTATCAACTAATATTGGACGCATTGGACATTTGATTTCTGTCACTAAGCTATCACTTGCTTGTTTATACATATTATTACGTATTACAAACATAACTTCACTGACAATAATCTACAATAACCTACATGGATGTAATTTAAATATCAAAGTCCAGTATGTTATAAATGTGGATAACGTATCATATGCATGCTAGTTATGAAAAGTACAAATGCTCTCATGGGTGTCGGAAGCAAATAAAAAGTGTTTCCTCTCTCTCAGTTTTTTTTTTTTTTTTTTTTTTTTACTGGAGTAACGTTAGATGCCATATTATTTACATTCTACTAAAATATATACTGTTGTTTACTAAACAATAGATTGGGTCATACAAAAATCAGAATCATCAGAATATCAGAATAGTCTTGCATATGGTTCCATGTTCCTTGAAAAAAAGAGGAAGACCCGAAGAGCAGTAGCCCTTCTCTGCACAGTTAAGTCTGCCATCTGTACAAGGGAATGAAAATATTAACATCTGATTAATAAAAAATTTAAATGTATAAAAAAAACAGACATTCTCTCAGATTTAATTTAATTTGTGTTCTGAAGACAAATGAAAATCTAATAAGTCTGGAATTGCATGAGGGTGTGTAATTAATGACATAATTTTCATTTTGGGGTGAACTAACCCTGTATTGTCACAACCCTACTGGTCAGCTAACAAGGAAGGAATTTGATCAAGGAAGGATGCTTGCTCGAAATATTAGAACCAACAAGGTTCTCGCATACCGTTTCTCATACATTTAACACAATCACAACAATATAGTTTGATAAAGTTATTCAGTTCAATAATCAGTAAATGAGATATTAGCATCGGGCTAAATTAGTTTATGAAAGGCTTAAGGCGTGAAGACACTGTTATTCTGTAAATACAGTGTTATGTAGGCTATGGAAAATATTGTAGCGCACAGACTCTTCATTGTGAAATTGCTGTTTGTTTTGCACCGGCAGTTATGGGGTTAGCAAAGTAAGTTCGGAGGGCCGGCGGGACAGTCTTCATCTCATAGACTGTCTTCGTTCTGATTAAAAGTTCGGAAATAGAGCTTCACTTGTCTGTCATTTTTCAGACATTACAATATACTATGTCCTCCTCAAGTAAAACATTCGGAGAGTCGTTAATTCGTTTAACCTGCTAGTGCACTGGCCGCAGTAGTGTAACATTAATGCCCATGTTTTACCGTTTTATGCTGAAATATTGAGACCTGCACTCGGTTTAACGTAAACAAGACTTAATAAATACATATTTCAGTATTCACCATAACTTGAAGAAAAATCAGTTTGAAAATGATGTCTGATCTTCTGTCGACGTACTTCAGCATCGACTCCTCAGTCTCCCGCGCACATACATTTGAATCCACGTTGGATCCAACGGTGTCTCTCAGGTGCATGAGCATGTCTGGCATGTGCATGTGTTTTTTTTCTCCGCAAGGCTTGTTCGGCAAACACAGATTGTTCACTTTTACTTGATGAATTGGCTGAACACAATTTAATATGAATCAATTTAATATGAATCAGTGAATCTATTATTTTATTTTACCTTTACACCATAAGCTAAAATTGCCCCAATGCATCTTTTTGTTTGGGGATAATTATTTGAAAGCAATTTGTTGAGTCAATATTTAATTGTCAGTTTCCACAATTCTTCATTAAATTTTTTTTTACAGTGTACCTAAGGACTCCCTCAACCCAAGTTACCCGTCTCCAATGTCTTCCTCGAGTCTTCTTTGTTCTCCAGCGTCAAGTGTGTGTGTGTTCCGTATCCTCCAGTGTCTATCTCCACGAAGTCTCCAGCGTCTCTCTGCATCTCCATCCTATTGACAACCCACCCAGGACTTCACCTCTGCACTCCAGAACTTCAGTCACATCTGCTCACATTACTGGTTTTGCTCAATAAACATTATACTTACCATCTTTGTCTCCGTAGCTCTGTACCGTAACAGATACGGCATTCAAGAAGATATTTTCCCTGTGCCGTGGACTAGAGGACATTGCATGTGATGTAGACTACATTTTGTCGCTGGTCCCAAAGAGACGGCACGATGTAGACTGATTTTGTTCCTTTTTTTGTCTCTTTTTCTCTCTTTCTCTCTCTCTTTTTCTATTGTGTTTTCACTTGGAAAAAAACACTTGTGTATGTTTTGATGTGTGTAAATAAACACCAGTACTTGAAGTTTGGATCCCTGTATGTTTACAGAACTATGACAAAAGTATGACCTCAAACTGTGCACAGAGAAAGGAAAAGTCAGATGTGTTTTTTATTCATACCATCAGTGTGTAGTTGGTGCATTGTGTGATTATTTATGTGTTAACTGTTTGATACAAAAATAAAAAATGTATTAAGGTTTGAAGAGTTAAGCAAGGTTTATTAGCTTTTGCTAGAGAATTACAATGTTTTGCTATATTGGTGAAGGGTTTTCTTATGTGTGTGTAGAGTTTTGCAAAAATAGCCAATAGTTACAAAAATGTGCTTAAGCCATCAGAAAAACTGTAGTAATAATACAGTAATAACAACAATTACAAAATCATACCAGTGCATTGCCGTATGCCTGTCCATTCAGTCTGGGAATTACAGGTGATGTGAACAGGCTGCTCTGGTTCAAACCCAGTATTACATTTATATTATATTCTTGAATTGATTCTGTAGTTTGGTCTCCGAACTCAAAAAAATCTCTGCATTTGGGATGTTTGGCGCGGCTCACATTTCTGTAAAACAAATATCCATCATTAATTAATTCATATTGTATGGTAAAATATTTCATACAAACTGTAACATTAATATTACAAATAAAATTGTGTCCCAAATTCAGACAGATTAACCTAAGTGATATGTTAAACTGGGCTTATTTTCTTAAGAAAATGTGGAAAAAAGCTGATTGGATCCAGATTCATTCCTTTAATGTTCCTCATTAATAGTTTTGGATTTATTCAGGTTTGTACATTATACTTGGTGTCTTTTATTTGGATTAATGTAACAACTTTAAACCACTTAGCCCTCTTTCTCTATAGTGCACACTATAATCAAGCTACACTGTGTAACTTTTTTAGTTTATTCCTAGCTAAAACAGCTTAGCTTGTTAATGGGATTTAATGGGATTTATCTGACATTGTGAAGTAGATATTTTATGCCTATCATCCAAATTGTGTTCACTTATCTATATTTTAATCAAAAAGAAAATCTTCAGGAGAGCGATCAAGGTCGCTTCCTCTGTGGAGTTTTCTGGAAGTCGATGCTGCGATCCGCCGTCTACGACGCTCGGGCCACATCGATTTCCAGTGAACGCATGTTGCTCTCGCCGCCTCTAGTAAGACCTGCAGCTGGGCAGCAAATGTGTTCACACAACGAATATCCTCCCCAGGAGTATCGGTGGGTACCAGAGACCAGCCTCTAGCTGGTTCCCCTAGCAGAATATTTTAGTGTATGTTTATACCTCCCGAATATATCTGCTGGGACCCTGTGTACCGTGGGCAAAGGTTACAGACTGCAGTTCAGTGTTCCACCACCGAGGTCATCGGTGTGGTCTGGACGGTGATAGGCCTAGCCCAGTGGCAGGTTATGGAACAGGAAATGTGCTCCCTGTTGGTAAAGGAGGCCATAAAGTGTTCCCTCCGCCAGACAGGGAGTATGGCATTTATGGGGGGCGGGGGCGGGTTGGGGGGAATCTAAGGATCTAAGGTACTTGAATCCTTCTCTGAAAGATTCAGGTTCAAGTTGCTCACTATCCCATCATGAGCAGATCAGGTTCGGGGACTGGTTCGTCACAATAGATCTAAGGATGCATATTCCGCATCTCCATCCCTCCTGCCCACAGGAAGTTCCTGAGGTTCGCTTTCGGGGCGAAGCGTACCAGTATCGGGTTATTCCGGTCGTCCTAGCTCTTTCCTCTCGCACCTTTACCAAGTGTATGGATGTAACTCTGGCTCCTCTCAGACTCCAGGGCATCCGTATACTGAATTTTATCAATGACCGGCTCACAATGGCCCAGTTGCGAGAAATGGCAGTTCGGCATCGAGATGTCGTTCTGGCCCATATTCGGTGCTTGGGGTTGAGACTCCCAGAGAAGCATGTTCCTGGGAGGTGTATGGAGGATGTGGGCACAATGGTCTCCGGAGAAAAACTAGGCAGCAGCCTCACTGTGAAGCAGTTTCAGAGACTGCTGGGGCTCATGACAGCAATCATCCAACATAAAACCTTTTGGTCTGTTGCACATGAGACCCCTACAGTGGTGGCTGAAGACCAGGGGGTTTTCCCCGAGGGGAAATCCATTCCATATGATCGGGATAACGTGCAGATGCCTTCGTTCCCTAGCTATATGGAAGAAACCCTGGTTTCTGTCCCAAGGTTTCTGGGAGCATCATGTTGCCGGAAATCCGTTTCAACAGACGCCTCCCTCACTGGTTGGGGCGCAGTCATGGACGGCCGCTTTGCGAGAGGTCTGTGGTAAGCTCAGCATTCTTCCTGGCACATCAACTGCCTGGAAATGTTGGCAGTCTACAAAGCTCTAAGGAGCTTTTTCCTGGACCTCCACGGCCACCATGTCCAAACACGACAACGAGGCCGTAATATCGTATCTGAATTATCAGGGGGGCCTGAGGTCACGCCCTCTATGCAGACTGGCGCACCAGGTCCTCCTATGGTCCCAGGGGGAACTGTCATCCCTCAGGGCGATGGACATCCCCGGGGACCGAAACCAGGGAGCAGATGTCCTGTCGAGGCAGGGGCTGAGTGGTGCATCCACCCAGAGGTGGTGGAGGCCATGTGCGAGAGGTTCAGTCCAGTGGAAGTGGATTTGTTTGCATCTCGAGAGACGGCCCACTGCCCACTGCGTTTTTTTCTTTCACGTATTCAGCCCCGCTGGGGGTGGATGCCATGGTGCAGACATGGCCGAGGCTGCGTCTGTGCACTTTCCCCCGATCACTTTGTTCCTGGGAGTCCTCTGCGTGGCAGCTCCCTCTGAGGGGGGGGGGGGGGGGCACAATATTCCAACCCGGCTAGGGATTTGGAGCCTTCCGTCTGGCCCCTGAGGGGGCCAGGTATCTAGAGGCCGGCCTGCTGGCAGATGTGATTGAGAGGGCTCCGTCTTCAAGGAGACTGTACAGCCTTAATTGGAATGTGTTTTCTATTTGGTGTAGAGAGCGTGAGGTGGAACCAGTTAACTGCCCAGTGGCTTTAGTGCTGGAGTTCCTCCAAGAGTGTTTCTCTGCGGGTCTTACCCTATCCACACTCAAGGTGTACGTGGCTGCAGTTGGGGCTTTCCACGCTCCTGTGAGTGATAGGCCTTTGGGTAGGCACCATCTGGTTGTACGGTTCCTCCGTGGGGCCTGGAAGATGAGGCCTGCGGCTCGGCCAGAGTTCCAACCTAGGATCTGGCAATGGTAATTGAAGGATTGGCTTGAGGTCCCCTTTGAGCCACTGGAGTTGGCTGAGGCTAAGAACCTGACACTTGAGGTGGCCTTTCTCCTTGCTATTACTTCTCTAAAGAGAGGGGAACCTTTAGACCTTGGCGGTGACACCAACTTGCCTGGAGTTTGCCCCTGGCGGAGTTAAGGCCATTTTACATCCCAAACTAGGTACCTAAGGTGCCATCTAGTGTGGCCAGGTCATTGGTTCTTCAGGTTTTTCATCCCCTGCCCCATGTGGCGGTGGAAGAAAGGAGGCTTTTCCTTTTATGCCCGGTCAGGGCCTTGAGAATATACTTGGAAAGGTCAGCGGCACCTCCCTTCAACGCCCGATGCTAGGGTGCTCCAGTCTTAATTGTGCCTGGTCTCCAGCTTCACAATAGGGCAGGCATACCCTTGGTGTGGCCTAGTGGGTACTCGTTCCCCCAAATCATCGTTCCGACGCAGTGCCAAGTTCCCTCGATATAGGGAATGTCTCTGGTTATGTATATAACCCTTGTTCCCTGAGAGGGAACGAGCACTGCGTCGGAACAACGATTTTGGGGAACGAGTACCCCGAGTAAGCAGGTTTAAAAGATGGTGTTGAGTCAAGAAAATGGTTTCGTCTTAAGTTCCTCTATGTTCCTTTTTTATTTTCGTCATGGGCTGTTGGTTTGGAGAGAGTCTTCTAAGAACAGAGCAGATCACCTGCTAGCTGACTAATTATCTCAGTATTTCCAATATGTAGGCCTTTTAGATGACTTGCTTTGATATATGAACTTAGAAAATGTGTCGCAATCAAGAAAAATAGGGAGAGACTGGATATCCCTGTCTAACACCCCTTTTTAAGGAGAATCTGGGAGATGTACTATTACTTAACTTAATTGAGCTATAACTATTCACATGTAGCATTTCACCATATTACAAACAAGATCCCCAAAGACAATTTTGTGCAGTGCTTGAAACATAAATTCATGTTCTAGTGTATCAAATGCTTTATAATTATCTAGAAATAAAATAAAGCTATCATTTTGAAGTAAATATGAATAATTTAACATATATAATATTAAACGTATGTTATTCAAAATATGTCTGTTAGGTAGAAATCCTGACTGTGTTTCATCAATAATGGAGTTTAAAATACATGTTAAGCTTTTAGCTAGAACTAAGGCTATAATTTTGTAGTCATTATTTAGCAAGGAGATTGGACGACAATTATCTATGAGATGGGGATCTTTGTTTGGCTTTGGGATTAGGGTGATTATTCTCTGACATAAAGTGGGGGGAAGAGAAGTTCTCTCTATGCTTTCCCTAAAAACCTCTAACAGATAAGGTGCTATTTTTTGTTGAATAATTTATACAACTCTGAGGTGAGTCCATCATTTCCCGGAGATTTTCCATTTTTTAACAAATTAATTGCGTCAACAATTTCTTTCAGGTTAATAGGGGCGTCACAGAAGGCTTTATCTACCATATTCAACTGTTGTGTATTCTGGAGAAAAAAGCAAAGCATCTGCATCTTGGTGGCAAAATTTGGACATATATAAATCGAAATTAGAAATTAGCACAATACTTTGCAATAAGTTTCTGATCTTCACTTAGTGTTACATCAATTATGAGTTTAATTATATATATATATATATATATATATATATATATATATATATATATATATATATATATATATATATATATATATATATATTGGCTTGCTCCGTTTCTAATCTAAAGAAGTATGCAGAACTTTGCTCTTTAGAAGCTGCATGTCACTGAATCTGACCAGTTCCCAGAGAATGTTTTATAACCTGTGTTGCAGGAGTAAATTAATTTTCCTGTTAATTCCTCCCTGTTGTTGTTTTTCTTTGCTGTGACGGTTTCAAAACTTTTCAAAAGTCTGATTACATGTTTTTGAGTTATCATTGTGAAGATAATGATTTGATTGAATATTGAAAAAGTTCTATTATCTGTAATATATGTAACTATATCATACCAGTGCATTGCCTTTTGCCTGTCCATTCAGTCCGGTAATTACAGGTGATTTGTACAGGCTGCTCAGGTACAAACCCAGTATTACATTTATATTGTATTGTTGAATAGATTCTGTAGTTTGGTCTCCGATCTCCCACAATCTCTGCATTTGGGATGTTTGGTGCTGCACACATTCTTTCTGTAAACAAATATATATCATTGATGAATTCGTATTATATGGTAAACAATTTGCACAAACTGTAACATTAATATCAGCACATACCAGCACACAGTGGATTTGGTGTCCATCCGTCTAGTGTGCATGTGGCCTCTGCTGCCATTTTATCATATCCAGCCTCACATGAGTAAGATTTTTTTACTCCCAATGGTATATCTCCACTGAAGTAATAGGTTGGTAAATTCACATGCTGGTTAAGTGGAACTTCACATCTAATTTCTGAAACATGATTCACATGAACCACATCAGTGATATCTTCCATATTTTTAGCTAAAAGATTAGTAATTTTAGAGATAACTTCATTCTCATAGGACTTTATTTTTTTTAGCCAAGTCACTACTGAATTTACAAAAATATTTACAGACTTCATATTTAGTTAGCTCCTAATTACTACTGTAATTATTTTTTTCTTTTGCTTTATTCCAAAATTTACTAATGATGTCATCAATTTTGTTTCTGATGTCATTATAAGAGAGGACTGAACTATTAAGCTTCCAATAAGAGGGAGTTTTATATGAAGTAACATTATTTGAAAGAGGAATACGAATAGTAATAGACTTATGATCAGATAAGGTATAGGTGAAGGTATAATGTCAGATGAAATATTGTGTAGCTCTTTAGAAGCAAGCCATAAATCAATGCGGGATTGTCATGAGAGTGAGTTATTACTCCATGGCTGCATCTGAAACCTGCAAAATGCTGCCTTCGGAGAGAACATTTCAAGGCAGGAAGGCATCGAGCCATGTCCACATCTAATGTTTGCTTCACTTCCTGTCTCCTGATACCTTCATCTGATCGATTTTTGAAGGCAGCACACGTGTCCTTCGCTGCCTTCTGATATAATTTCTAGCGAGAAATCACTACTGTAGTCGTTAAATATGTGTTTAGTTATCACCAAAGCTCGCTCTATTTAGCTGTAGATCATTAAACTGTTACACTGCCTTAGAAGTCTGTCCGAAATTAGTTTTGTGAGGTGCCTTCATGCACAAAGCGCTGCCTGCAGAGTCATTGTCTGATGAGGCAGCAAGACCACGAGTCAGCTGCCTAGGTTTTCGGACGCAGCCCTCGTAAATTTATTTAACAGTAAAAGAATGTGTTTTTCCAATCGATAAAAGAAACTTTCGTAGTCTTTTTGTTGATTGAATCCATAGAGATTGGTAATAATAAACATCTTATCTGAGATTTCAAGTAAAAGACAAACATAACGTAGCCAGTTCTTACCAGACTCTTGAACATTTTATTTGTACATAGAGTCTGGCCTCTCTCCATTGACAAGGGTTTATTTCCGCGAAGGCGGGTGCACTGTTGAAGTTTAAAACTATTGGATCTGTCCTGAGCCGCTCTAGATCTGTCATAACCAATCGCTAACATGACGTTTGGTCATGACGTATGTCATGTGCCCTTTGCCTGTTTCACACCAATCCGACAACATAAATGTGTGCACTTAAGCTTGTGCAGACCACCTCAGTGATAAAACCATAGGATAAAACCTAAAACTCATGCATTCGGATTATGATTTCCAAGACGGCGCCTGTCCGTGAACGCGTAATGTACTGTCTTTATAAAGTATCTTCTTATTAAACTGTTTGTACAATTACAAAGTTCTCAATGCTTCAGTTTGCATGTAGGGACCCTCATTATGCTGCCGTGTTAGTGTGAGGCTATTTTGACCCTTGTTAGTGGTATTAACTAGCGATTTAATTTCACTACCCTGTGCCCCATAGACAAGCGTTACAAGCTAATCTATTTTTAGAGATAAAACTCTTTACATTCGATTTTCATGAAAACGCATCCCAGAGAACAATCTACTCTGTAACCATCTTTTAATTACACCTAGGTTAATTTCTCACCGGAGTTGTCCTTTAAGTAAAAGTGTAAAAGTGCACTCTAAAAAATGCTGGGTTAAAAACAACCCAAGTTGGGTTGAAACTGCACCAACCCAACAATTGGGTTGTTTTAACCCAATGGTTGAGTTGTTTTAACCCAGTGGTTGGGTTAAATGTTGCTTAAGACAACCCACTTGCTGGGTAAGAACAACTCAACCATTGGGTTAAAACAACCCAATTGTTGGGTTGGTGCAGTTTCAACCCAACTTGGGTTGTTTTTAACCCAGCATTTTTTAGAGTGTACTGGTTTCAAAACTACTTAAAGTATAAAAGTAAAAGTAAAGTAAGGGAAAAAATGCCATTAAAGACAAAAGTTTAGGCCACATCACAGGGGCCCATAGTGCACTACCCCACCTCCTCAAAAAACATTTTTCTAAAGGCCATTATGACTATAATGTCATATTAAAATTTTTATGTTGAAAAATTTGGCCGCATATATACCCATTGAAAATGAATTCAAGGAGTGTCATAAGGAGGATTCAAAAAAAGAAACTAAACACTGGCTTCAGTCAGACTCGAGCCGGGCTAGGGTCTAGAATTGAGGCATGTGCAGGCCTAACCATATATATATATATATATATATATATATATATATATATATATATATATATATATATATATATATATATATATATATATATATATATATATATATATATATGCCACTTTAGCATAGCGATCACTTGAATATACAGCTACGACAAGTTATCGCTAAAAACCGGGCTGTCATGAATGAACGCGTCTGCCTGCTGATCGCTGATTGGCTGAAAGTGTGTGCTCGTCCTATGAAACCGGCCCAATCTGGCCACACAATGTATGATTTGTGCTTTGAATCATGTGCAAGCGCGATAGATCTCGTAGTAACCAATAGAGTGTTGGAATGGTATATGTTTACACTTCTCATCCAACCACAATCAAATTCACATTATCCGGATATTATTATTATTTTTTTAAACAAGATGAAATGAAAGAGTTGTAACGAGGCTATTTTTAAAAAGTAAGGAGTAGAAAGTACAGATAATTGCGTGAAAATGTAGAAGTAAAAAGTAGTCTGAAAAATAATTACTCCAGTAATGTATAGATACCCAAAATTTCTACTTAAGTAAGGTAACAAAGTATTTGTACTTCGTTACTTGACACCTCTGCAGATGGTTAAGGCTGCCACATACTCTCATAAACAGAAAAAAAAGTTCCCACTCCCAGGGCTGCGAGGAAAAAAATGACGTCATTTGTTTTGTCATTTGTTTTTGTTGAATTTACTTAAAAAATATGTGGAAAGTGGTTGTACATTACTATATTGAGCAATTTTTACAAATAACAATTTAGTTATATGAACAAACAAAAAAAATAAGTAAAACAGGCACAATTTCTTTGAGTAAATACAAACCATTTGAATTTGTCACTGTTACATAATATTTATATGTGCCGTTTACTTAATTATGTTATGTTAAATTTATAAAAGTTTATTATGTAAGGTGAACACTTTTATCAATTTAATTTGCCTTTAAAAAAATTAAATAACAAGCATATTTTTAAAAATAAAATGCAAAATTAACTCAATTGGACAAACTAAAAATATTTAATTGAGAGCAGGAATTCCATCCAATGAATTTGTATATATAGTGCCCACAGCCTAAACACAGGCACACTCTTCTGCATAATGGTAACCACAAAATTACAGAAACTCCTCAATGTCCAACATAACTGACCATTAAACACTAACAAAAACTAATAACATCTTAAATAACACTTAACACAAAATAACACATTATTCCATACATTTTCTCTCCTAGCGCAGTCCCTTGCAAGGCATGCTGGGAACTACAGATCCACTGCCCAGTTAGTTATGTCAGCACAAATATTTCATGCAGTTTTAACGCAAATTAACGATGAACACATTTCGACAGAACTTAATTTAATTAGGTAAAGTAAACGTCCCCGGTTACGTATGTAACCTTAGTTCCCTGAGAACAGGGAACGAGACGCTGCGTCAGCTGACGCTACGGCGTGCGCTACGACACCTTCAGCGTGACAGGTGTCTGAAATCGCTATCAAATCACAATCCTACTGACCGTCGGCAGCTGGTGATGTCATCACAGTGCGACCAGGAAGTATAAAAGGGCACCGTGCCAACATGACACTATCCGCTTCGTCTGAAGGGACTGTGGGCAGGCACACCTTGAAGCATGGCCATGTGACGCAGCGTCTCGTTCCCTTTTCTCAGGGAACTAAGGTTATATACGTAACCGGGGACGTTTCCTTTCGAAAGGGAACTCGAGCTGCGTCAGCTGACGCTACGGAGAACGATATACCCACGCCGCCATGCTGAGGGGAGTGCACGCACCTTACTGGCAGTGAGAACTGCCTGGACGAGAGTTCGCAGAAAGTCTGAACCACTCCCCCTCTAGCCACACAGGCTGCCAGTGACATCATTCCCTACGGTCATAGCCCAAGCTATATGCCTAAGAGAGAACCTTAATAAGTTTTATCTGAGGTTTCCTACCCTCGGCTTGCTCGAAGGCCTGGGACCTACTACTTCGACAGAAGGAGTCCCTTAAGGGAATGTGGCTAGAGGACCCGAGGGTGCCCCAGCCCGTCACTTTATTCGGGAAAAACCTTCACCGAACGCCACTAGGGAGGCCTCACCTGGCATGACTTCTGTGGGACACCCCAGCTTGGCCAACCCTGTCTGTGAAAACAGAGCCTCCGGACATCGCTCTTACTCATGAGCATCCAGACTGAGGAACTGCAAACTGGCAGTGTCCTCCTCAGACCGGAACTCGGAGACGGGAATCCTGGAGAACAGTACTCAGCTTAGTGCTTCTTACCCTTGCCAGCGAGGGGAGTCTCTTCTGCTCGATCCTAGGATCTAGTGAACACATATATTACAGGGGTGCTCAGGAGGCCAAAAAAAGACCTATGGACTGATCTACCCAGGAGGCCCCGAGGGGGGCCTGCCCGTCTGATCAGACTCAAGCGGCCGTAAGCTCGCAGACGACCCTCAATGAGTGGAGCTCTTAAGCCAGCTTGGTAGGTAAACCATGCTGTAGGCTAGCCAGTCCCTGTCCTGAAGGGACTGCGCAGCAGAAACGGAGTCTCGTTGTTCTAGGGCATGAGCCCGCCCTTGAGTTATAGCGGCCCAGGCCGGGACCCACCGGCGGGCAGCCGCTAGCTGTCAGCCCAAAGCCAGTTATACTTTCCCGCTTAAGGGAACCATTTCCCCTCCAGGGAGGCCAGGAGGCGCCTCTACCCGGCACCGTTAGTGTTAGCTGTTAGCTGTTAAGAGCCGCAGGAAGGTGGCTTTACTGGTTCCTCAGGGGGCTCATGAGGCTATAACGCAAGAAGCCACCCATGCTAATGGCTAGCTTGTCACCGAGACCTTTGGTCCGGGAATCCCTTCCCAAAAAGGCCCAAAAAGGCCTGACAGCATAATACACTGGCCTACCGAGCGTCCCAGCTCGGGGGCTCACCCTCAGGCGGCCTGCAGGAAGGTGGCTTTACTGGCTCCTCAGGGGGCTCATGAGGCTATAACGCCAGAAGCCACCCATGCTAATGGCTAGCTTCTCACCGAGACCTGGTCCGGGAATCCCTTCCCAAAAAGGCCCAAAAAGGCCTGACAGCATAATACACTGGCCTACCGAGCATCCCAGCTCGGGGGCTCACCCTCAGGCGGCCTGGAGCGGCCTACTTCCTGCCGGCCAATGTGCAAACTGTTGGGAGTTGATGTGTTCCCGGGGCTCGCCTCCAGGGAGGCCTGTTTGATGCCTACGTACAGTCCGGTCTTTTTAGGGCGGCCTGGAGAGGCCTATTGCCGAATGGCCGTTCCCTATTAGATTGGTGACAGACGGTGCTTATCCGATGGCAAATCCCACCGGAAACCCCGCAGGGCCGGGAAACGACCTAGGACGGCCTGAAGCGGCCTGTCCCTGATAGCAGACCAAGCTAGCCGCCTGGCTAGTACCCACGCACACTGTTGCAAGACCTGGGAACCGGGGCTCACCCTACAGGCGGCCTACAGCGGCCTAGATCCTGTCAACCAATGGTCAGGACCCTAGGTCACCCCCTCAGGGGACGCCATCTGAGGCGTGCTGAAACTCAGCGAGCCCTCATAAGTTGGGCTGACAATGGATTGTCTGCTGGCTGATGAGGACTGGGTATCCAGTCCCTCCCCAGGCATAAGGGGCCTACTTATGACGAGATTTCTGCTGCAACCGACATCGCTGGGGAGAACTCACCCGCAGGGAGGCCTACTGAGGCCTACCACCTGACCCAGAGTTAACTGCCCGGACTGCCTCGGCTGGCGTCTCCCGCCAGCCAGCCTTCTATAGTCGGCCCGCCCCAGCGGCCCATAGAAGCCTTCTGCGACGGCGCAGTCTCCCAGGCAGCGCCTACCAGCGTGGACCTAAAACACAATGCCCACAGCAGTGCACTCAGCATAAAACGCATTGAACCCTCTAAAGCGAGGGGAGTACAACTTACGCCACCTGCCTCCAGGGCGGCCGTCTGGTCGTCCAGCGGTCCGCCGTCCGCGCAAGGGCATCAGCCATGGCAGTGTTTCGACTCCAGGGGAGCATCCTACCAACCCATGCTTTCCGATGGTTGCGAAGTACAGCTCGACCCGAGCCCTAAAAGGTGAAGCAGAAGACACAGAGCAAAAGGTGAAAGATATTGAACACACACACCCGGCCATATCCTGAACCAATCCGGGGGGCCGCCCAGAAGTGACGGCGGCACTATCTCTGGGGGGCGGGGCTAGCAAAACCAGTCTGACTGCGCACCGCGAAGAGATGCCTACCCCGTCCCCACGACCACTGGCTGAGTCGCGATTCATTCTGCTACACACCTTTTTGCATTAATAACAACCCCCAAATGCAGAAGGGGGGTGGGCATTGGCCGGACGACCCTAACTGTGGGGAGGCCGGATAGGGATACAAAGCTCCTGCGGAACTACCGACCGGAGCCCGGGGCAACTGCCAGGGCGATATGCCACCGCGAGACGCCCCCGCCATCCCATCAACAGCCTAGGCCAACTTGATGCACTAGCATCGGTCTGATAATCCCACAAACAACGGCCCTAAAAAGGACTGGGACAGACCTTACTGCAGTTCATGCGCTAGCCTAACCTCACATATTCATCTAGATATTTTCACTAGCAGAGGTGCCAACACTACCCGGAGGTGGCTACAGCTAAAAAAGTTCGCCAGGAGATCGCTCAACTGCTCATATTACACATATCCAGATGAGAAACAGCCTTATAAACTACTGTTGCTACACTAGCAAACATACAGCCTACAAACATTGTTCTATTGATTTCTGCGGCCGCGAAATCCTGCCCAGAGACGATGCACTATGTGCGGGCAGAGCACACACCGGCCTGGCAGGCCGCCAGAGTCTCACATCCGCTCATCATCGGCCCGCGCGGCCTGGTGTAAAGCACGCCCAGGGAGAGAAAAGAAAAACAACAGAAAACAAAGGAGAGGACACAACATCACTTCCGCGCCCTCGGGGGCGGAGACTCACCACCTCGCTTCCGGCGCTGGAAGCGGTTCTTCTCCCCGATGTCCCTCCTCCTGTTGTGGGTGTCCATCCTCTTCAGCGTCCTATTCCTCCATGGAGGGGGCGCACGAGAGGCCACCCTGCTGCGTTGGCCCAGTCGACGATTCTCGGATCTCGAAGGGCCAGGGACAACCTCCTGCCTGGGCGCCACCCCGGACCTCAGCGGAATACACGTTCTATATGCCGCTGAGCGCGCCCTCGCCTCTCTGAACTTTCCCACCACCGCCTCGACGGAGGTGCCGAAAAGCTCAGAGGGCGAGACCGGGGCATCAAGGAGAAAAGCCCTTTCTTTCCCCCCGATGTCCACCAGGTTCAGCCACAGATGCCTCTCCGTGGCGACCATAGCCGCCATCGACCGTCCGATGGCGACTGCTGTGTGTTTGGCCGCCCGGAGAGAGAGATCTGTGGTGCGGTGTAACTCAGCCATCGCATCAGGGGGTAGGCCCTCCCCCTGATCGAGGTCCCTCAGCAGATCAGCTTGATAGGCCTGCAACACCGCCATTGTGTGCAAGGCCGCCGCCACTTGACCCGCCGACGTGTATGCCCTGCCGTTAAGACGCGAAGTCGTCTTTAATGGTTTTGACGGCAGGGCTGGAGCTCTTAGTGTCGATGGCCGCCCGGACGCGAGATAGTTTGCGAACGTCTCGTCGATGGGCGGCATCGACACATACCCTGCCTCGGCCAATCCCTCGACATCAGCGAAGTTAAACCACTGATGTCGTTGGATTCGCACCGAGTAGGGTTTCTTCCATGCCTCCACGACCTGCTCGTGAAGGTCGGGGAGGAATTGAAGGCTCCCAGGAGCTGGGCGGCTATGGTTGGGGAGAAACCAATCGCCCAATCTGTTAGGGCGGGCGGCCTCTCCCCTGGCTCTCTGCCACGGCAGCTGAAGTCTCAGCATTCGTCATTCTTTAGCTCCGCCCACACGATACGCCTCCGATACTTTTCGGAGATATGAAGGATGCAATGCTACTCTATAGGTACTCAAGATTGACATGAGATTGACTGAAACTGAGTGTTTCACCCCCCCTTTAATGCACCTACTGACACTCCCCTATTTATGCAAACCATTCCCTCTTTCCACACAGTACCATCCCCCCTTTTCACAGGCGACCACTCCCCTTTTAACAAGCCTTTTCAAATCGAAGGTGTGAAAAAACACCACTGCAGCAGGGGGTTTCATTACCCTTTAAAGTTGCACTTTGTAACTTTTTTTATGTTCAGAATTGACGAAATAGATACAATGAGCAAGTACTTTATGAATCCATTTTTCAAACCGTGTTTTTTTTTCTTATCTTAAATCATTACGCTACACCTATAATACATCTTTATTTTGGGACTATTTTAGCTCAGTCGGCGTCGATGCGGAGTAGCACAGTACTTTTGCCGTGACTCGTCCTCATAGACATAAACAGAGAGAAGTAGCTCCGACTACAATGTTCTTCCGCAAGACGCATGCACACCGTTTTGTTTTTATTAACGCGCCAAAAGTTACAGTTTCAACGTCATTGACAACTTAGACAAGTGTGAGGAAACATGCTTGAACGAGAAAAGAATAAGAAGGACGTGCATGATTTTAAAAATGTTAAAGACAGCATGTAAGTGCTAATCTTTTGTGTTTATTGCAATTTGATAGTGAAATATACCACAATCTAATATTGCCAAAAAGCTCACAGTGGGTAGCATTACCACACAGTATATCTTAAGACTTAAGTGAACATAAATAATTCAGTGAATCCAAGATTTTTCAGTAGGCTGTATTAGATATGTGCCTTAGCAGCAATTTATGTACCTGCCGACTCGTTTTGTTACTCAAACAACAAGACAAAATCACTTAATGGTCTTTTGTATCTTTATAAATACATTTATATTTAATTAATACAGTGAAGACTGTGCATTGGGTTGTTCTCACATTTTATTATTCCATTTCTGTACTACGTATGTTAAATTAACACACTGTAACTGCTTTTTCGTTTGTTTTTGTATTTTTCCTTTTTAGAAAAAAAAAAAAAAAAAAGCAACAACATCAAACATCAGTGATGCACTGACAAAAATCTGGCAGATGTGCAAAAAATGTGACCTTTTGAAAGATCAGTTTATTATTAGAAAGGTGAGTTTATTATTTTTAGATCTAAATGAAGTGTACACTTAATTCTTCCTGTTTTAACAGTGATTTTTTTGTGTGCTGAGTATTACAGGAGAGCACCTTTTCCCTTCGTTGGATGAATACACGTCTAGTTGTACAGAGTATGGAGATGAGAAGAAGTTCTTACTAGACCAACTTGAACATCATCATGTAATTGTTTAGCATGTGATATATGTTTGATTAAAGGTTGAATGGTGCCATCTCTCTGTCAAGCTAAGTCCCATACCTCTCTTTGGATATAACTTGTTCCATATTTGTTTTTTCTATCTTTCAGGCACATACACTCCATTGTACTTGCTTAAAGAAAGGCCACAACTCTCAGAGGGACCTTTGTTTATGAGAGAAAAGTTTGGAAACATCTTGAAGACTTGCCTGGTAAGAAGATGTGTGTCATCATCAGCATGTACACTCACTCATGCCTGAAATACTTTACCTTTTCACCTGTTTATCAGGTCCTTTTAGGTATACAAAACTTATCATTTGCTCTCTGTCAGCCAAGAGGCAGAGTAAAGAGACGAAAGCAGGGTATAAAGTCATGGTAAAAAATACTAAATTGAAAAATCATATTTGAAACTTTCTCAGTAATCAGTTTGACTTCATCTGAGAGCACATATTCAACAAGTTGTTGAAACATTGAATCAGCATTGTAAGTACATCAATGCTGAAATGGCATCTAACAGCACAGGTTCAGGTGTGGCAGTTTGGGCTTGGGAAATATTTATCAGTTTTAGTTCAATGGCTGAATTTGAACAAGCTTAAAAGGTTAGTTCAACTAAAAATGAAAATTAGCCCATGGTTTGTTCACCCTTAAGTCATTCTAGGTGTATAGGACATTCTTCATATACGCAGAGTTAAATAAAAAATATCATGGCTCTTCAAAGCTTTATAATTGCATTGAATGGTGGTTTCTGTTTTGAAGTCCATAAAAGTGCATCTATCCATAATACAACTGTATCTAGCCTTCTGAAGCGAAGTAGCGTGTTTGTGTAAGAAAAATATCCATATTTAAAACTTTATAGACTAAAATATCTAGCTTTCAGAGGTATGCAAGTCAACATGCGCGTGTGTGTGGAGCAGTATGCTATGGATAGAATAGCTGATGGACGAGTAGGTAAAAATGTGCTTTTTAATATATAACTGATAGAACTCTGACACGAAGAATGTCATATACACCTAGGATGGCTTGAGGGTGAGTAAATCATGGTCTAATTTTCATTTTTGGGGGAACTAACCCTTTATAATCAGGGCCACCTTTACTTTTCAAATAAAGTTACATGAGCACATGTTTAGGAACACTGTGGTCTATTGGAAAATCCCTAATTTTATGCATATTATTTTCTATTGCAGGACATAGAGCCAGGATAAGGGGAGAAGCTGAGGATCTTAACCATCTTTGAAAATGATGCCCCCATCCACTCAAACCCAAATATAAGGTGCCTCTCTGTAGTACTAAGAGTAGATTGGACCAGGTAATGTGCAATACCTTTGCTGCAATTGTTACTAAATATTTTTTTCAAAAGTGTTTAATGTTCTTGACCCCCAGTGCTCAGCAAGAGTCTGGTCCTTAAAAAAATGCTGCAGTCTTTATGGATAATCATAAGGTTGAGCATTTATTTATTTCAATTTTTACTCTAATTTAGTGCATAATCTTTTTTTGTTTATAAATATTGAAGAGTGGAGTAGAAGTTCATCACCTTCTAACGTACCTATTGGAGACAGAAAATTCTGTTTTGCAGAATTGTCAATAAATATTTTCTGTAATGATGGCAATGCATTTTGCATTGTGTTGTATTTTCAGTGTGATTTGTACTTGCTGCATTTGGATTCTTAATGTGAGGGCTATACAAGTATCTGGGTTAGATATTTGAAGAAAGTTGAATCAACTTATAAAAAATACAAAGTTGAGTTAACTTAAAAAAATTAAAGCAACCAGCTGCAAAGCATTTTTGAGTTTACTGAACTTCAAGACCTCTGTAGTTGTGCTTACATGTTTCTTTGAGTTGGACTGGTAGTTAGATGAACTTAGTGAGTAAAGTATAATTAACTTAATCAAATGAGTTTAGTAAACGTTCAAAAATGATTTGGCATAACTTCAACCACTGAAGTTGAGTAAACTCAAAAATGCTTTGCAGCTGGTTGCTTTAAGTTAACTCAACTTTTTATTTTTTACAGTGTAAAGGCTGCCGTGAATTCAAATTTCCAACTTTAAAAGGCAAGTATAATTGAGTGTTGTCGGCATACATGTGATGAGATGTCATGACGACGGCAAATTGAGCCAAGAGGGCTCATGTACAAAGAAAAAAAGAAAATTAAATAGAAATTAAAAATTCCTTTACACCTCCAGAAAATATCGCTGCGCAGTTAAATAAAACTAAGCCTCTGCGATCTGTTAAATTTTCTGTAAAGTGTAAATATTGCTGAATAAAAATGTATTCTTAATGAATTTAAGAATTTATAATCCCTAGGGTTTAATATGGAGTTGGCCCACCCTTTGCAGCTATAACATTTTCAACTCTTCTGGAAGGCTTTCAACCCGCGGACCCCGTATGTTTAATGGTCGCGGGTGCGCGGCGGGCTGTAAAAATATATACAGTGGTGCGGTGCGGGCCAAATAACTTCATAAAAGCGTCCCACGGGTCGGTGCAGCACTAACAGTTCCCCTGAAAACTGCAAGAGGAGTTCTTCTGGCGTCGCGTGTGAAATGTCTTCATCCCAGGTAACGTTACAGTCAGTGGCATATGTTTCAGCATGTCATATGAATATAATTTCATGGGTTTTATTTTTTTCAAACGCCAAATAATCACGATGCTCACGTTTACAAGCCAGCGTCATTATAGTAGTCTATTGGTTACCGTTTTACAGAATGTATATGATACTTCAGTTCAATGTTTGAGTGGTAGCTCACCGTAACAAGCATGACAGCATCGGTCGGGCACGCCTCCTTCAGCTCACGCCGACGAGCAAACCCTGGTCAAATTTTGATCCTCGTCCTGCCTTTAATCCCATAATTTTTTCATTTCCTCTTATTGCTTTCCTCCAACAAAACCTTCTCTTTCTTATTTGTCTCTGCTGCTTCGGACATGACTATATTATCCGACGAACAAAGTTGGGCTCGCACGTCCGAATGTAAGGAAGTGTGTGTGTTGGTGGAAGTGACGCATATGCCGTAAAGCAGTCGAATTTTGTAGTTCTTTTCTTTTTCTCGGGTTACTACCCGAAACCCGAAGTTTAAAAGTACGATTAAAAACGATACAGACCCCATCAGGCTATGGCAGACGTGTCATTCAACCTATTGTAAGTCGATGTATCATCACAAGAGTCTTAAAAAATATATTATGAAGGTTGAAAAGTTACCTAGTGCTGCTTTAATCACAGTCTTGGGCATGTCAAAGATTAGTAACAACACTGGCTTTTAAGCATTGTTAGTTTGTGTGCAGCATCAGATTTACGTTTTTTCTCCCTCATTTATATGCAGTTATTATACTCTATACAAAAGCCAGAAATAGTTTTGTTTTTAGTTTTTTAGCACAGGCCTATCTAAAGGGTTAATGCTGCCACCAGGATATCAACTGTAAAAAATACACATTTTACCTCTTCCCAAAAAGGGAAAACCACCAACAACCAAGAATTTGTGTTTATATGGTGTCATGGCTTTCCAATCAAAAAATGTGGCTATAATGGAAGTCAATGGGGCAAAAACAGACTGTAAATGAGGGAGGAAAAAAATTGATCCTGTACAAAAACTAACAATGCAACAAAGCTAAAGTTGTTACTAATCGATGACATGCCCAATACTGTGATAAGAGGTAAAAAAAAAAAAAAATCCAGTCTACTATCACTTTTTATATTGAAAATAAGTCATTGTGTGTGTGTGTGTGTGTGTGTGTGTGTGTGTGTGTGTGTGTGTGTGTGTGTGTGTGTGTGTGTGTTTAAATCAGTTTTGAAAATCATTCATGTACTTGAAAATTAAATAGTATTTTGTTTTATTATTATTTTGGTACTGGATCATTTGAACTGAAGAACAGCGTCATAAATTAACAGACTTATTAATAAACTATGGTGCATTTCCATATTCAGTAACATAAATAATAGACTATATAATCTGGGCAAACCTGGTGGGATGTCCCCACCAAAGCTGAGACCAAACCTACAACCTTTACTTGCAGTCTCCAATATAATTCATTTCAAAGGTATCGGGTTGAGGTCAGGACTCTGTGCAGGCCAGTCAAGTTCCTTCACACCAAACTCACTCATCCATGTCTTTATTGACCTTGTTTTGTATACTGGTCTGCAGTCATGTTGGAACAGGAAAGGGTTATCCCCAAACTGTTCCCACAAATTTGGGAGCATGAAATTGTCCAAAATGTCAGGTGTGCTGAAGCATTAAGAACTCCTTTCTCCGGAACTAAGAGGCCACGCTCAACCCCTGAAAAAAAACCCCACACCAATCAATCCCCTTCCACCAAACTTTACACTTGCCACAATAGAGTCAGGCAAGTACCGTGGCATCCACCGAACCCAGACTCATCCATTAGATTGATTTTATACACCTGTGGCCATGAAAGTGATGGGAACACTTGAATTGAGAACACATTCAGATAAATAATAGCAATGAAAATGACTTGCCTTGACATTAAGTTAAAGTATAAAAAATAGGTCTTTCTTACATTAGATCACTCTGTGCACAAGAATCTCCTGTTAAAAAAATGTTGCAGCAAATAATATTTTTAATTAAGACCCATCAAAAGTTATTTTAGCGAAGCAACACATTAATTAACAGGAAGCAAAGGGCAGATTCCAAAATAATTGCCATGTTCACCTCTGAACTCTTCAGCTTAATCCTGTTTATGGTTTTCTCTGGTTTATGTTCTTCTTGAAAACAATTTTAAAGATGATTATGTGGTGAACGAATCTGTCCCATAGCATTTGAAATAAGTGAGATTGAAGGATTACAACACATTCAAACTTTTAAACATTGCAAAGGGACAGTCATTGATAATGTATATGTAACTGCCATTGCAAAGAATTGAGCAGTCTATTGAATTGATTATTAAAAATAGTAGAAGAATTTGCTCCTTAATGTATTTGACTGACTGAGCTGAAATTTTTGTTGTCTCATATGACCTCTTAGGAGATTGTCCTTATCTCACACTGAAAAAAAAAAATTGGAAATGTAAAAGCTGGATGTCATTTACTGGATCTTACGTACTGGACTTTTGGTAAACACTGAATTGTTAAACTCAAAGGTCTTGATTTGCAAATGTTTGCCGTGATAACAGATTCTTGGCACACATTGAATATGTTCAAAATAGGACCAGAAACAAGTGCTTAACCTGTAGAAAATGCTGACTGTGAACATAAATGTTTAAATATTATGAAGTAGTTAGTTTTCTGTTTGTTATTTTTGCAACTCGGTTCCCAGAATTTGAGAAATACTAAATACTAAACACCCTGAACTGAATAGATTAAGCAATACGCATTACATAAATGTTTAAATTGAATTAAAAAAAAATTCATAAGATAATAAAAGCTTGGTTTGTAGTCTGATAAACCTATTTATATTTATGTAGGGAATATTAAGTTTATTTATTTCTTAAAATAACTGGAGTAACAAAGTTGAACATTGAGCTATTGAATGCAGTCAACACTGGGATGTTTGTAAAAGAAATTGAGAAAATAGAATATGATTATTTGTCTTGTTGTTGTGCTATATAGAAAGCATACAAATGCCATAATTTTAACTTCTTTCTCCCCTCAAAACAATAGATACCTACCAAATATACTTTCAGAATCTGTTGATCAATTGCACCACCAAGTGGTCTCTATGTGAAGTTTTAAATTTATGATGGAATTTATTACCAACCAAAACCTGAACCATTGTTTAATATAAAAATAATAATATGAATAAATTGGATAGAAGTGAGCAGTAGTAAGGAATTCTTGAGCAGTTGTAATGTCACATATATTAACCAAGTATTTATAAATGAGATTCATTTACATGATGCCCATATTATATGATGTTGTAGTAAAGTGTCCCAGCACTTAACCACTTAATATAATAAATAGCTAACTGTACATTATTGGTTGGAGTTAAGGTTATTTGATAAACCTACCTGTATATTACTCTAAAGCTTATGCTAAGAAAATATTAATATTGAATTAATCTGATGTCATATGTTGCATATGTTACGTAAGGGATAATGTACACCCAGCCGGTTGTTATCGCAGAATAAACCCCGACAGAGTGATCAGGACCCTGACGCGAAGCGGAGTTGACTTCCCACACGTAGTAGAACAGTCCCACGATGATGCAGAGACCTTGGCTCAGTCCTGAAAGCACTCAACAGACATATGATAATACACAGAGACAGCACATAAGCTCCTTCTACGTAGCAGCCCATTCAGACTTCCCTTCCTCTGATACTCCATACAATATTCACAGAAAGCTCTTACTTCATCCAGTTGCCACGCCACCACCAGGTGGGGGAAAGGGGTAATGAGTCACAGTCGGGTGTATATATATATGCAACAATCGCCCATCGTCACCAATCCACTTCCTCTAATGGGGAGGGATCACTGACAACATTGGCACAGCACAACACTACAATTCATCAGGTGTACACACGTCAAAAAGACTTACCCACTGCACTCCACACGCTCACGGTGAATTAGGGTCAGGATCACCAAGTTGGGCCGGAAAATAGGTCCTGGATAGTGAAAAGGGTCGGTGCAGAGGATGACCATATGAAAATGTCAAGACCACGACCTTTCAGCACACTCTTCCTCTTTTCAATACATTTCCGGTGATTTCTCAGTGTAAACAATCTCTTCAAGGTAATAATAATACATATCAACACAATTACTTCAAAAGGAATGCTTCAAACACTTAACTCTGCGTTTTCTTCAGCCCAGTACTCTGTTTTGACTTTGCCCAGCCTGTAATATCCACCTCAATACGTCCCTCCAACCCACCGATCGCTCCATCTCACCCACGGCGTTTGCCGGAATAAACTTCACCCTCCTCCTTCTCCCTCCCCCTCCCTCCTCCTCCCTCCCTCCTGTGAAAAATGTGGAGGTGTGAAATGTATATTATGAGAAAATGTATGTTTTTTTGACCTTGGATGCATGTAAACATGATGTAAGAAACCTCCAAAACAAAATCTTTTAACCTTTAAAATAGCATAGGAGGAACTTTCAACAGGTGCATGTGCAATAATTGTTAAGGTTCAGTGAACAAGCATGAAGTTAAACAATTAAAAAAAAAATTGTACAGCTTATTTGGGTTTTTACAAAAACCTTAATTTTTTTTTTTTTAACTCTTTACAAAACAAGATACATGTATACACATTGAAATAAAATCCACACCAAAGTCAGTCTAATTAACATGTTTTTAATCTCAAGGGTTGTTAAAGGAATGTTGACACAGATAAAATGTACAAATAATTTCTGAGATAATTTGGATGGGATATGGAAATGGGATATATGCACACACTTGAGTGTGTGTGTGTGTGTGTGTGTGTGTGTGTGTGTGTGTGTGTGTGTGTGTGTGTGTGTGTGTGTGTCTCTTCGTCTTCACAAACATGTATTAAATGCAGCATTTTTACATTAAGCCACTGAAAATATTTAATATTCATGGGTTTGACTGTAATCTTTTACATCAACATTTCGTTCTACAAAACATCTGAAATCAAATAACAGAAGTCATTCTTAAAATCAAACTCAGTTACCACTCAGTTTATGTTCTGTTATTTTGTGTATCACCTGAAGGAAACAACCAAATAAATATATTAATAAATGCGCAGAGCACCAACATGACTATTTCAGGTTCTGAAAGCGAGACAAACTATACTCACAACTTTTGTCAATCTGTAGATTCCCATTAGAACACGACAAGTCCACAAACGCTCTCATCTCACTTCCAGTATTCCATCCATCTGTACAGTTAAGTCTATACTTGTTGGCATGTGCTATATAGACCTTTTCTGTAGGGAGCATTAAATTGTACTTCTCAACTATGTCATTAACTTCACAAGGCCCTATGACAGAGACAGCATCCAGTGAAAAACACTTCAAAACAATTAGAAAAACAGAGAGAATTCATTTCTGACTGAATGACTCACTCAGACATTTCGGAGGAGTCTCCCATTTTCCATCCACGCACTTATACGTTTCCTGTTGCTTGTCCAGCACATAGTAAGACTGGCAAGTGTAAGATACCTCTGTGATCACGTTTTTTTCCGTCTTCTTGATGATGCTGTAGTCTCCATTCTGAAGATATGGCGGTATTGGACAGATCCCACCTAAACAAATAAAAACAAATAAAAATAAGTCTGTGGGCAGTGATAACTCGTTTCTGTGTTCTCTTCTTTTGGTGGTCAGCATGGACACCCTGACTGGTCTGCAGTTATGCAGCCCCATACGCAACAAACTGCGATGCAATGTGTGTTCTGACACCTTTCTATCTGAACCAGCATTAACTTCTTGAGCAGTTTGAACTGCAGTAGCTCATCTGTTTGATTGGGCAACACGGGCCAGCCTTCGCACCCCACGTGCATCAATAAGCCTTGGCCTCCCACTATCTTGTCACCGGTTCACTGAAGACCAGGAAAAACCCACAAGTGCTGCAGTTCTGAAGATGCTCTGACCCACACTCTCAAAATAAAGAGTACAAAATTGTACCTTTTACGGTACAAGTGGCTGTCACTGGCGCTCTACTCTTATGGGTACATTAGTCAGGGGTAGGCAAGTTCAGTCCTAGAGATCAGGGCTGCATTTCCCGATAACGTTGTCTCTTAGAGCGCTACGAAGACTCTAAAGGTTTAACTTAACTGAAGGTATACCATTTCTAGGTGTGTTCCCCGAACTATACCTTAGTAGGTCGCTTAAGGTATACCTTCTTAAGTACGACGTTAGCGGGTGCTGTCCGTGGCGGCGGTGCTGAATTGGCTTATATCGATGGCTCAATAATCGATTATTTACTCTATTCAGGGGCTGTTTCACTGCGTTATGCGAAAAAATTATGTTCTTTATAAAATAAGCACTTCAGAAATAGTTGAACTTTCATTTATCATAAAAAATTGCACCTACATTTTACATAATTCTGAAATGAGTGCATGAACAAGCAATCTCATGCTCAACCCCATCATGAGCATCACGCGTCATTTAAGTTATTACAATATATTTTCCACAGTGTCTTGATTTACTCCACAACCAGGGATGATTGCCCATGTAGCAGCTGCATCACATTATTGTGTAAAAAACTAAATTATATTATTAGATGGCCTAGTCAATAAAAACGCAACACGCAAAACATATAATCAGCTGATATGGCGGAGAAAAAAGAAAGAAAGAGAAGAGCCGCCAGCAGCTGATTTTAGGGCTGAGGGAGTAGCTGTCCCTCAGCCCTAAAATCCAACAACAAGTAGCTCCAACAAGATCTAAAAGCTGCTGAATTTGCTTTCGTGGTAGGTGAAATTTCTTTTAATAGCAGCTTCTGACATGGTAGCCAGGGGACTAAAGTTTTCATGTATGAAATAGTGCACATACACTAAATGGCTCTGCGGACGGCGCCGTTTTTGATTTAGCACAATTCTATTCGCTGCCTCCCTGCCAATGTTTGACTAAACCCTCTTCCACAATCATTCCCTTTAAATAGGCTCCTAAGCCTTTCCTGTCTAATGGTTAGCCAGGTGATGTACCTTTGGATAATAATATCATTAAAAAGCTAACAACCATCAGTGTTTGTAATGACATTTTTTATGACAATTTTAATCCTTGCATAAAAAAAACAACAACAATTCAATTAGCCTTATTGAACACTGGGTGTATATTGCAACTTCGGAATTATATTCGTATAGACTGACATATAAAGCAGTCTATTGACAGTGGTGGCCACTAGTGGAATGAACTGTTAATAGTGATAAGGTATAGCTAAGAGTGGTCCAGACCAACCTTACGAAAGTATGACTTAAAGAAGGTATTCTTAACTAAGTTCGTTTCGGGAAACACATATTAACGTTAAGGGATACCTTAAGGTATAACTTAAGAATGACACAGAGTTAAGAACGTTTCGGGAAATGCAGCCCTGATGTCCTCCAGAGTTTAGCTCCAACCCTATGAAGCCACCACAGTATAAAACTCATTGCTCCCAGCATGCATCACAGAATTAAGTATGTCAACATTGTTGTGATTCGTATGCTGATTCCTGATATCTAAACTCATCCTCTCTTAGAAATTAAAAATAAATAAATAAATTAGAACATCTAATCTGTGGCAAGAAAGTTTTGTTGGTAATACATCTTTATTATTATTTTTATTCAGTGATGAGTTCAGTCAAACATTAATCTTTATGATACATTTTGTTTATGGTTTATTTTGTTTTGAATGATTATGTGCTTTGTTTACACTGTAGCAAAAACCACAAACTTACTAAAATACAAGTCAAACTGCCCAACTAAAGGACACACTGATCTCCATAGTGGTGACCAAACATTTTTTTTCAATACAACACCACAATCTAAACCTCTGTTAATTCTCAATAAAAGCTTTTATAGATGTCTTTCAGGGTTGGAACCAAACTCTGCAGGACAGAAAATCACCAGACCGAACTGAAGAAAACAATGGTATAGTTGTACCTTAAGGACCAATTTTGTACCTTTAAAGGTACAGTTATATGTTTTGTTCCTGAAGAAACGAAATTGTACCTCCACTGTACCTTTTTTTTCTGAGAGTGCAGTCGTCTAGCCATCATAATTTGGCCCTTGTCAAACTCACTTAAATCCTTACGCTTTGCCCATTTTTCCTGCTTCCTGTACATCAACTTTGAGGAATGTTCACCTGCTGCCTAAGATCTCCCACCCACTAAAAAGTGCCATGATAAAGAGAGAATCAGTGTTATTTACTTCACCTGTCAGTGGTCATAATGGTGTGTGTGTATATTTTATGGCTCTAATGGTTCTCTGTAAAAAATCAAACTATGCTGTTCTCCACCCATGGTTTGACATGCACTTGCACCTTGGTTGATCTTGGATGATATTTTACATTTGATTACTTTATTCATTTTCTATGCCTGAAAACGCTTCGGTTACTAACGTAACCTCGGTTCCCTGAGAAGAAGGAACGAGTATTGCGTTTGCTAACGCTATGGGGAATTCCTTTCCTCAAGATATTGAAGAAAAATGTATCCTAAAAATGTACCTTATAACTCGCAGTGCAGCTGCAGAGCTCTCAGCAGGAAGCTACTGCGTGCTGATTGGCTGTGCCGCTGCAACTGCAGCAACCTATGGCGAGGTCGCTGGGCGGGACGGACCAATCAGGTCCCACTAAATTCCCGCCACCAGGGGCAAACAGAATTTGCACAGCCAAGGGTATATAACTCCCTGTCTCGCCAGGTTAGTCAGGTTAATCGGCTGAAGGACTCCTGAGAAGCAAAAGCACGACAGCAAACGCAATACTCGTTCCCTCTTCTCAGGGAACCGAGGTTGCGTTAGTAACCGAAGCGTATCTCGTATTGCGTTTGCTAACGCTATGGGGAACCAATGCAAAACGCTGTACTTGCTTAAGGCTCTGAAGCCCGGAGACACCATACCTAAGACAACCTAATTGAGCCGGTAACATGAATTCTCAGTATGAGCCAGATCTGAGTCGGGCCGTTTAATGAGAATAACACATAAGATGTGTAGTAATAGAGATGTATATATATATATATATGTGTGTGTGTGTGTGTGTGTGTGTGTGTGTGTGTGTGTGTGTGTGTGTGTGTGTGTGTGTGTGTATGTGTGCGTAGACCACACGTAGTCGGGCCAAGAATAATGAATGACTATACAGTGAGTCGTAAGGTGAATGGTTATGACATATACAATTACTTAACCTAGGCCAGATTATCGAGCCTAAGGGTCAACGTCTCACACAGCAAGAAGCCCAGCCTGCAAGGCAGGAACATCTAAATGATAAAATCTGATTAAAGTGGATGGCGAGGCCCAGCCTGCACAGATATCATTCAGGGAAATGCCAGTAGACCAAGCCCATGAAGAGGCCATGCCTCTAGTAGTATGGGCTTTGATGCCCAACGGGCAGCTGAGATTTTTAGACTCATAAGCCAGCGAGATAGCATCAACTATCCATCTTGACAGGGTCTGCTTTGTAACTGCACACCCGCGGGTGCGGCCACCAAATCACATAAAGAGCTGTTCGGTTTGCCTGATAGCAGCGGAACGCTCTATGTAAATTCTCAGTTCTCTGACGGACAGAGCAATTTAGCGTCTTCCTCATCTGACGATGATGAGAGTGCTACAAGTGAAATTACCTGTGCCCTGAACGGGGTCAAGAGCACTTTAGGTACATATCCATGCCTTGGTTTGAGGATGACTTTAGAGTCGTTTGGCCCAAATTCCAGACAGGATGCGCTCACTGAGAGCTCGTGCAGGTCGCCCACTCGCTTAACTGACACGATAGCTAGCAGAAAATCGGTCTTGAGTGACAAGAGCTTTAAGCTCACCGATTGCAGAGGTTCGAATGTCGAGCCCTTCATAGCCTCCAGGACTGTAGACCATATAGTCCCATATGGTAGACCATATGGTCCCATATATGGACTGAAGGGGGGAGAGGTGGGTGCAGCCTTCTAGCCCCTTTAAGGAAGCGAACGATAAAATCGATCTTCCCCAGTGACAGTCCGTTCACTTGAATATGGTGTGCATCTATAGCGGCCACATAGACTTTGAGCGTGGAGGGGGAACGACCCGCTTCCAGTAGCTCTTGTAAAAAAGTGAGCATTTCTGATATTTCACAATTATGTGGGGTCAGGCTTTGTGCTTTACACTAGCCCGAAAAAACTGACCATTTGCCTGAATAGAGCTGCCTGGTTGCGGGGGCTCTAACTTCAGTAATAGTGTTTAATACATTTTCAGAGAGGTTCTCATGTATCCGTTGATGGGCCAGACATGAAGAGACCATAGATCGGGATGGGTATGCCAGATCTGCCGCTTCGCCTGCATGAGGAGGTCTCTCCTCAGCGGAATCGGCCATGGAGCTGTATCTGACATTTGACTCAGCAGTGAGAACCATGGTTGATTCCTCCACAGCGGGGCTATTAAAAGCACAGCGCATTTGCTCTCACTGATTCTCTCTACGACCTGAGGTAGCATTGAAACTGGGGGAAAGGCATAAAGAGGGAGGTTGGGCCATTCATGGGACAACGCATCCCGTGCTTGGAGAAATATGTTGGGCATTGAGCATTGTCTTGTGAGGTGAAAAGATCCACTTTTGCCTCTCCAAACCTGCCCCAAATTGTCTGAATTTTATGTGGGTGAAGAGACTACTCTGCTGGGGACACTTTGCCTCTGGACAGCATGTCTAGACCCAAATTCAGGATGCCTGGCCCGTGAATCGCTCTCAGCGAGCTCAGGTTGTGCTCTGCCCATATTAGGACTTTTTCCGGCATTGTGTGCAGATCGCTCAGATCTCAGACCGCCCTGGCGATTTATGTACGTTACCACTGACCTGCTGTCCGTTCGGACTAGGACAGGTTGGTGCTTTATGTACAAAGGCAAAGCTCTTAGCGATTACGTGACTGCTTCCATCTCCAGACAGTTTATGTGAAGGCTCTTCTCCGAGTCTGACCAGAGACTGGAGACTGGCCTGCCCTCGTGAAGGGCTCCCCAACCTAGGTTGGATGCATCTGTCAAGATAACTTTCCACTTCGTAACAGTGCCCAAGCTCACGCCCGTCTGATAACAGACAGGATCTTTCCAAGGAGCCAGAGCCAACATACAGCTGTGATCTACCTTGATTTTCAATCGGCCCGAGAGCCATGCGTGAACTGGAACGCGGCGATTCAGCCAGCGAATGTGTAACAGACCTAGTCTGAGAACTGGTGCCGCCGAGGCCATGAGACCCAACACCCTCTGAAAGTGTTTGTGCGGAGCAAATGCACCGGACCTGAGTGAACCCACTCGGTTCTGAACAGAGAGCATGCGCTGTGACGTCAGTCGCGCGTTCATCTGCAGTGAGTCTAACACTGTTCCCAGAAACGAAATGTTCTGTGTGGGAGACAATGAGTTTTTCGCCATGTTGATTCTGAGGCCCAAACATTCTAAATGGTTGAGAAGCCAAGATCTGTAGTTCAATAACTGTGTCTCTGACTGGGCTATTATGAGCCAGTCGTCGAGATAGTTAAGGATTGCGGAAACCCGCACAAGGCTGTTGAGCTGGTTGCGCCGCCTTGGTTGGCTGGGCTGGTCCAGTCTTAGCGTGACGGCTAGCGGAGGAGTTGGAACGCTTAGGCAGGAAATGTTGCATTACCTGAGAAGCCTTTTGCGCCTTGGCGAAGTGTTCCGTGAACCCAACCACAGAGGGACCGAATAGTCCTGAAGGCGGCATGGGCGTGTCCAGGAAAGAACTCTTGTCCGCATCCTTCATGTCCATTAAGTTGAGCCACAAATGGCGCTCCAACACTGTCAAGTTGGCCATACACCTGGGCGAGCAAAGGTGTGCAGCGACGGCTTCCTCGAGGGAAGGAAGGGCTTTATATCCTTTTTTCTCAGCGCCATCGACCACCGAGAGTGCTGGAGAAAAAGAGGATTTGGTGCAAGAAGAAAATGGCGACTTCTGGGAAGAAGGGATTGGGCTTTTGAGTGGTCGGTTGAAGGCGGTTTTCGAAAAACCACTCATCTAGTCTGCTTTTCGTGGGCTCCTCGGGTTGTGACCAGTCAATGCTGAGGTCGTCCATGGCCTTTGAGAGCAAGCGTATGAGCTCAGCGTCCACTGAGGTCTTGCCGCCACTATGCAATCCGCGTTGATGTAGCGTGATCCGAGACGGTATCTGACCAGGTTTCCTGTACCTGAAACCTTTACACCCCTAATATATATTGTATCGTGTATAATATTTTTGATGCACCTATAGTCCATATTTGGGATTGATTGATCATAGATCTAGTTGGATTTGCTGCTGGTTAATTAAATGTGAATGCAAGATTTTGTGGGGGACTCACTTGTGCAGACAAATGTTCCGTTCCATTTTCCATTCTGACACATCAAAACTCCTTCTGCAGTTTTATTGTATGGTTCGTTGCACTTGTATGTCAGTATCTCAAAGTTGCTGTACACAGTTTTCTCCTCTGACAACGTCACAAATCGCAAGTTCCTTGTTGGTTGGGAACACTCAATTGTTCCTAGAGGAGTAATTTGATGCAAAATATATGAATGATACTGTTAGTTTTATAGAAATGTTTCCAAATATTTTCCAAACAGTAAACACAATCAGTTGATGGAATATGTCTGTACCCCCACATTGTGGATATGGGTAATTCCACCTCCCATCTGGCTGGCATTCAATTGCACGTTGGCCGTAAAACCTCATGTTGACATCAGTGCATTGAAAAACTAATATTTGTCCAGATTTATAAGGTGAAGTGATGCCTGGATGTCCAAACAGAATTTTTACATTTCTCAGTTCTTGCTCCTGGCAGGTCCCATCTGTATATAAGAAGGTCATTTATATTTAAATACTCAACAAAATGAACATTAGTGTATGTAGTGTCTGCCTTAATTTTTAATAAGAATACTATTTTTAATATAGGACACATACAATGATCAGGCATAACATTATGATCCCCTGTCAGGAAAAGTGAATAACAGTGAATAATCTCTTCATCACGGCACCTGGTTGTGGTTGAATATATTTGGCAGCAAGTGAACATTGTGTTCTCAAAGTTGATGTGTTAGAAGCAAGAAAAATGGTCAAGCGTAAGGATTCATGCGAGTTTGACAAGGGCCATATTGTGATGGCTAGACGACTGGGTCAGAGCATCTCCAAAACTGCAGCTCTCATGGGGTGTTCTCGGTCTGCAGTGGTCAGTATCTATCAAAAGTAGGGGTGTAACGATTCGTTTTAACAACGATTCGATTCGACTGAAATAAAACAGTACACATATTTAAAATTTTGTCTAAAAACTTACTGAATCAATTTCAAGTCACTGAATCGTTTTGGATCATATCGTTCTAAATGAACCAATAGCTGTGTCTCATTTCAGAAGGCTGCGTCCTCCGGAGGTTGCATTTGAAGGGTGCATACGTCATAAGGCCGTCTCATTTCAAAAAAGTGAGTAGGACACTCCAAATGCGACCTTCGAATGCGTCGTTCTTTCACAGGAATTCGGAGTGTGCATGAGGTGTAGCCTTCACGGCTGAAGATAACCCACAATTCTTTGCGTCTCCGTTAACAATTTTTTTTTAATATTATATGAAAAAACGCCATCCCAGGCAGATATACATGCGAGCGTAGGTGTGTTGTTTAAAATAAGTAGTTCAAGCTTCTTCTTTTTTTAAGCTCTATTACCTCAAACTGATAAACAGGATTACAACTGTTTAGTGCATTTTAAACGTTTACAACAGTACATTGCTGTCAAGACAAAAAACATTTCATAGTCATTTTCAAGTTATAAATAATTTTCATACATATTCCTGCCGTGAGAGCGCAACGAGGCTGAACTTGTTGGCATAGCAACGTGATACTTCCTGCCTGTGTGTCCTACGAAGGACGTCTCATTTAATTCTGATTGAGGACACTCCGTATACTGCATCCTACACAGGACGTATCCTCCGGAGGACGCAGCCTTCGAAATTTAACGAAATGAGACACAGCTATTATTGTCCTTAAATCGTATCGACAACCTCAAATCGTGATACGAATCGAATCGTTGTTAAACGAATCGTTACACCCCTAATCAAAAGTGGTCCAAGGAAGGAATGCTGTTGAGCCAGCGACAGGGTCATTAGTGGCCAAGGCTCATTGATGCATGTGGGGAGTGAAGGCTGGCCCGTGTGGTCCGATTAAACAGACAAGCTAGACGAGTGGCCTCTTTCAGCAGGATAATACGCCCTGCCACAAAGCAAAAATTGTTCAGGAATGGTTTGAGGAGCACAACAACAAGTTTAAGGTGTTGACTTGGCCTTCAAGATCCCTAAATCTCAATCTAATCGAGCATCTGTGGGATGTGCTGAACAAAACAAGTCCGATCCATGGAGGGCCCATCTCACAACTTATAGGACTTAAAGGATCTTCTGCTAACACCCTGGAGCCAGATACCACAGCACACCATCAGAGGTCTTCAGGAACTAGTAAGGGCGGTTTTGGCAACAAAAGCAGGACCAACACAATATTAGGTCATAATGTTATGCCTGATCGGTGTATATTATTTAACTATTGCTTGGAAATGGTTCATCCAATCATCGTATCAGTTTTTCATTCTAGGTATGTATTCATAAGCTTATATGATACAGTAAAATCAAAACAACGTCAAGTTGTAACTTTCCATTGCAGGTCTGTATGTCTGTCCATTGGCCCTTGGAATCGCAAGTGATTTGTACCGGCTCCTCTGGTTCAAATCCAGGATGACATTTATATTCTATTCTTGTAGCGATTTTGTACTTTCTTCTCTGACCTCCCACAATCTCTGCCTTTGGGATTTTCGGTGGGTCACACATAATTTCTAGAAAACAAACATACACATAATCACAGGATTTATATTAAGTGACTTTGTGAGTAGTGAAGATTTAAAAACTTTACAGCAGAACATACCAACACACAGTGGTTTTGGTGTCCATCCATCTTGTGTGCATGTGGCCTTTGCTGCCATTTTATGATATCCAGTCGCACAATTGTAAGATTTTTTTGCATTCAAATTCAGTTTTCCACTGAAATAATATTCTGGTAGATACACATGCTGGTTCCGCGGAACTTCACATCTAAACTCTGAAAACAGATGTACATGCACAGCAAATTACTGAGGGATAAAAACCTGGTGTTGGGCATCTAGTGATAAAATCTGGTGTTAATTTACAAATATTATATGCTTTATCACTTGTTTAGTGATAAAGCACAGTGTTTCCTTTGGGTGATAAAGCACAGTGTTTTCTTTGGGTGTTAACAATCAACATCTGCGCATGTGCAGAGCATTTTAAATTTCCCAGCTCATCCTTCGGTCTCTCCATCTTTATGGATTTCCCTGCACACACAACGGTTACAAGGACAAGGTATAGTATAGTATTATTATCTTATCAACTTGTGATTTATTAATGAGCTTGTATAATGAGTAACGTAGCCGATGTGGTTGACTTAACTCTGTTAGCGTTTTTTTTTTTTTTTTTTTTTTTTTTTTTTTTACCTCAGTTTAAATTTAGCGCGCTTTTGATCCGCCATTCAGTTTAACATAACTGAATAACCCCCACTAACACACTAAATTCGTTAATGGAGGACGAGATTTACGTAAGTGACTTAATTTCGTTGTACTAATTTTGTAATAATGTAGCAGCATTAACATTATGTGTCATTTTTTAACTCACTGGACTTGGATAGTTATTTCTTCTCATTTGGCATAACGTTAAATATCTTTAGGGCTTCCAACCTTTATAAGACCGTTTATATCTTTCACCCCGTAACTACGAGTTAATTCTGGTGTTTTGAAATGTCATTCAAATGAGAAAGCAGATGTTAATCAAATGAATTAATTGCTCTTAATTTTTTTTTCTTGTGTGACGCCGGGGCTCGATCCCTAGCCGAGCACCCACGGATAGCACGGTCCATCATTGTCGGCGCTGCGCATACTGATCGGCCTGCAACATTTTGAGAGTGAAATGCTCTGTGTGTTCTAGCAATCTTCTCGTTGTACTTTGATAACATACGCCGACCATTCTGTACAGCGCTCCAAAATGTCGAAAACATCGTAGGACACGCTTTTCTTCATGAACTGCTTCAGTCAATATATAGAAACTCAAGATCGAGTATGAGTGTGCAATGTCGTGGAATGTATACGCCAAAACTCATTTTGGCGTGCATATGATACGCTGTTTTTTGCGTGCATATGATACGCAATTTATGGCGTATTATACATACGAACACCCCACCCCACTACCCTAAACCTACCCAAGAGAGCGTGTCATATATACGCCATAAAGTGCGTATCATATGCACGCCGAAATGAGTTTTGGCGTATACATTCCACGACATTGCACACTCGTACTATTTGACATTTTTCGTCTTATTTTGTATTACTTGAGCAGACATGCATTAGTGCCCTTCCATGCGCGGTTTTTTCTGTACAACTTAGTTCTAGCCTTTTCTAGTTGTAGCATTGTAAATCTGTAACAGTAGTGACCTGATTATTTTGAGTCTTTTAGCTTGCTTTCTTAAGACCACAATCTATGTATGCCCTTGGCATTTTTACTCTACAAACCTAAACGATCCTGAAAGGAAGACAGGCTATGTAAGTATCTCTACTTGTTGATTGAAGATGTTTGAAACTTTAAATCTTAGATTTTTTTAATGTGTTTGTTTTAACCAAATTTGTCTCTTTAACAGGAACGATACTATGTGTTTGGATCATTTTGAGGAGCGCTATCAACGCCAAGATCGTGGGATTGATGAATTGGGAAAGCAAGAACTGACAAAATGTAAAAATGTCGCTTTGGATAAAATCATCTGCCAAATGTAAATGTATTAATTTATAAAGGAATAGTATTTTTTATCAGAATGAATTACAAACCAGACAGTTTTTTAACATTAAGGTTGATTTAATATATACAATGTTGAATTTTTGTATTTTCAATTAAAACATTACTTGAGGAATGTTTCTTTGTTTAATCTTGTTTGAAACGCTGTAGAGATTTATCATGGTAAGATGTTATAGCATTGGAGTATAACAAGAAATTGTTTTATTCAATTGTATGTGTGACAACAATGGCTTTACTGTAGCGATTCCCGGGGAAAGCAAGAACTGACAAAAATGTTTTTTTTTTAATTAAAAATGGTATTGAATGCAGTGTAAGTCGCATTGGATAAAAGTGTCTGCCAAATACATAAATGTAATGGAATTGATATATTACAATTTCAATAAATATTCAAATCAATTTGTAGTCACTTGATTTTTTGGGGGAAAAAAATAAAATAATATATATAAATTGTTTTAAATGTCATTCACAGTGCCATTTTAGTATTTAAGTATTTACATTAAATAAACATTAAATACACTGGGTGTGTGAGATTAATCACCATAAAGTGTTAAATGTACACTTATGAGTAATACATTTCTCAACACCTTGAGTGACTAAAAAGAAACACTAACACAGTGTTTGTATAACGAACACTTTCGTCAGTGTTGTTTTAACACTAGCAAAGATGGACCTGTATGTTCACCCGGAAAGTGATAATTTTAACACCCGTGGTGATAAATCTCCCAACATGATTTTTGCTGTGTGCTTTTGATAATATACAATGAATTCAGCATCAAATCCACAAGTGTTTCTCTACATTCTTACCCTCACAAGGTGGCTTGTAATCCCACTTCCCATTATTTCTGCATGTAAATGTTTTAACCCCTTAAGTGTCACCCCCCTTTTTGAAAATATACATGAAAATTCACTATCCAAACTTAAATGGTTGCAATTCAAGAATGCTTTGGAATATAGACATAAGTTTGGTCTCATTTTAAAGAAGACAGTCAGCAGAGTATTGCTCAAGTGAAATCACTTCAAAAAATTTAAGTTTAAAAAAGTTATGGAAGTTTAAATGTACTGTAAATCAAATATACTGTACTAGATATTTAATATTTAATATAAAATATATGTTACAAAATAATGTGGACTCTAAAATTACTATCAAATCAAAGCCATATGTCTTATGAATTTGTGTTCCAAATTTGAAGTTGATATCACAAAAATTGAAGTTCCCATGAGATTTTGTTTAGGCGTTGTACCACAAATAGCCACCGGGTGTCATTGAAATTCCATTGATTTTTTTAATGCAATTTCCTGTGTCAAATGTATATATTTTTGTGTAAATATCACAAAACAGTTTGCAGATATAGAACCGTGAGATTAAGACCTTTCCGACGATATGCGTTTTGTCAAGATTAGAAAAGGTTTTTATTATAAATTAAATAAATATGTTAAATAAATATGAAACATGACGACGCCACTTGGGGAGGAGCCCGCTGGAATAATTTAGAGCACCGTTTCCATGGTAACGCAAGGTCCGATTTCAAATCGGTTTGCACAGGATGAATCTTGAGTTCGTAAGCTTTCGAATGATATATAGTTTGTCAACATTAGATCAGGACAAATATAGGATATATTGTTTTAAACATGCAGTGGCAAATGGGCCCACCGGTGGGCCAGTGACACTTAAGGGGTTAAGGTTGTAAATGTCATGGTTTTTGACAGGGCAGAAAAATTTTTTTTTATTTAACCTTTATTTAACCAGGTTAGTTTCATTGAGATATAGAATCTCTTTTTTAAGAGAGACCTGGCCAAGATAGCAGTACAAATTAAATCACACAATCACAAAAACAAAATAATAAAATAAAATGAAAAGACAAGTCAAGTACATTTCAATTAAATAAAAGTGGCATTAATTAAAACATTTGCATGTGTGGATGGAGTCATGGGCTGTGTTCGAAATCGCCCTCTATACCCTTAAATAGGGCACTATTTGAGGGGACAGCCATTTGTAGTGGTGTCCAAAACCATAGTGGACGTTTTTGAGTGCCCTAATTCAATCCCACAATGCACCGCAATAATGAGTGTACAGGTGTAGTACGAGCAATGGAGGAAGAGGCTCATTTGATGCAGCAGCGCTGCGCAGACCAATCGGCTCATAAATACCGCGAGAGCGTTTCGAGAGCAAACGACTCCTTATGCTTTTGAATCGCTCTCACTCTCAACGCACTGTGAGAGTCGCGCGCTGAACGAATTACCGCTGTCCGATTCACCCTGTATACCCTCATTCATTCCCCAATACTCCACTAGTTCACCTAAAGGAGTAAACGAAAACGAGTGAGCGAATTCTGACACTAAAGGCGCCGGAGATAATGTAGTTTAGTTTGAAATTTGCTTGTTTGTTTGTTAAAATAAAATGAATGCACAGTGTGGTGATTGATTTTTTTCACACGCAGACATGCTTATACCTTTTCCTAAGAGAACAGCTGCTGCGTCATGTTGTGCTTTTACGAAATATTATTTTAAACTGTTCTTCAAATGATAGAATTGAGAGAACAGCGAAATTAAGAACCTTTAATACATCAGCTGAGGCGTCCTATTCTCTTATACAATGGTCATGCATGTCACGTCACAGACAAGGGAAAATGGTGCGAGGACTCGTGCAGGAGAATGATAATTTATTAGCAAAAACAAAACATAAAACTCAAAACAACAACCCACGAGGGGGGAAAACACAAAATAGAATAATAAAATACAAACTTAAACAAACCAACAGAATCACGGGGAGGACGGAAGACGCAGACATTACACAAGGATCCAACACAGACTGACAAACACAAGGAGCTTATAAAGGGAAGAAATCAAGAGGGAACAGGTGGGAGAAATCAAACACTAATCAGATAACAAGGGGGGAGGGATCATACAAATACATGAGCACATGCTCAGAATGACAAAACCCACATGTGCACACAGGACAGGCATGTGACACTACCCCCTCCTTAAGGAGCGGCTACCAGACGCTCCACTAGGGACGGGAGGGACAGACCAGGGAGGGACGGGAGGGACAGGCCAGGGCGGGACGGGAGGGACAGACCAGGGCGGCATGGGAGGGACAGACCAGGGCACGGGAGGCACAGACCAGGGGGGCACGGGAGGGACGCACCAGGGCGGGACGGGAGGAAAAGGGGAAACAGACAATGCCTCAGGGGCGCAGGGAGAGCAGGACGCCTCAGGGGCGCAGGGAGAGCAGGACGCCTCAGGGACGCAGGGAGAGCAGGACGCCTCAGCGGCACAGGGAGAGCAGGATGCCTCAGGGGCGCAGGGAGAGCAGGACACCTCAGCGGCGCAGGCAGGGTGTCGGGGAAACTTCTCCAGTCCAGCAGTATCCACCGGCAATGGGACCCCCGGAATACGATCCGCCGGCAATGGGACCACCGGCACACGATCCACGGGCACAGGGACCACCGGAACACGATCCACCTGCACAAGGACCACCGGAACACAATCCACCGGCACAGGGACCACCGGAACACGATCCACCGGCACAGGGACCACCGGAACACGATCCACCGGCACAGGGACCACCGGAACACGATCCACCAGCACAGGGACCACCGGAACACGATCCACCGGCACAGGGACCACCGGAACACGATACACCGGCACAGGGACCACCGGAACACGATCCACCGGCACAGGGACCACCGGAACACGATCCACCGGAACTGGGACCACCGGAACTGGGACCACCGGAACACGATCCACCGGAACTGGGACCACCGGAACACGATCTGCCGGAACTGGGACCACCGGAACAGAGGGCAGGGGACCTGCAGGCATTTTCAGTTGACGAAGCGTGCCTGGAATTCGGGCCGGGTGACTCCCACATGATCCTGAGACCCCGGCCTGGATATGTGCCCAGCACTGATGACGCCGACGCCAGTAAGTCTGCCCTTTTCAGCCCAGACACTCATGTGCATGGTTCCCCCTCCGGCAACCCCCACATTTGTATTTCCACCATAAGCCTCCCTTGAGCAGGTGTCTTCCCTTGGCAAGCTTGCCACCTCATGGGGTTAAAAATCCACCTGCGGCTGGTACCCCAGTGATCTTCTGTATGCAGCCCTTAGCAGGTCATGTGTATGCTTAAGTCCTCCCTACGGGAAGGCATTATGGCGCATATCTCCACCTGGAATATGCCTCCCAGTGTACCTTGGTATCTCCTGTGTTAAGTGGAGGCCTTCGGCCGTACTAGTCATACACCAGGGCACTCGCGCTTGCACAGAGCACTGGAAGACAGCTGAGTGAGGTGTCTACATTGGGACCCCCATTCGTCAGTCACTGACGTTACTCGGAGTTACTGAACGAAAGGGAACGTCTCGGTTACGTATGTAACCCTCATTCCCTGAGGAGGGAACGGAGACGTAATGTCCCTCTGCCACTTTCCGCTGGAACGGGAGTTCAGCTTGGCTCCTCAGCAGGTAAACATAATGCGATCATGCCATGACGTTACATCTCCGTTCCCTCCTAAGGGAACGAGGGTTATATACGTAACCGTGACGTTTCCCAAACCAGCATGTAGATGCCAGGTCCTCCAATTTTCACCAAGTTTACCTCCCCAACACGAACATTTTGCAGTATCAGACTCCCTGTCCATGTTATATGAAGGTCTAAGCACTGTAACTTTACTACTAGTGTGACTTTTCATGTGTGACTGCCATGCTATGCGTGAAGACCGATTAACACAAATGGACACTGACGCATGGCAATGACCAGATTACAGAATATTTCTCAGACATTCCACAACCTGACAAAAGCCAATTCAACATGTTCAAACTGCAAAAAACAACAATCAACCATTTATTATTAACTCTTTATTAACTCGTGGAACCAAAGTGCAACAGTTTACTGAGCTTTTTTTTTTTTTTTTGTATTTTATATATTTGTATTCTTTGTATTTTAAAATTAACTTCTAAATGTCTGTTTACTTTGTTACTTGTTACTTTGTAACAGAAGACAAAAATGTACAAAACACACATAGCCTACTCATCTTTGTACCAATAAAATTTGCAACACTTTGTTTTATTACCAAATTATATGTAATATCTAATTAATTTAACTTACAGTGGAATGTTTTGCTCAACATGTTGTGATTCTGTGGCACGAGATCCTGAACATAATGTTTGATGGGATATACTTAGCCTTGAAGTGTGGGTTTAGTGTGCATTAAAGGCATAGTTAACCCAAAAATAAATATTACCCCATGATTTACTCACCCTCAAGCGATTCTAGGTATGTATGACATGGCGGTTTGGCGGAAGCTACACTGTGGCCGTCACTGGGGTGGTACCCTTTAAGGTAAATTTTTGTACCTCTAAATCAGGGGTAGGCAAGTTCAGTCCTAGAGAGCTGATGTCCTCCAGAGTTTAGCTCCAACCCTATTAAGCCACCACAGTATAAAACTCATGGCTCCCAGCATGCATTGCAGCATTAAGGATGTCACCATTGTTGAGATAGAGCAGTTTTTAAAATCTTTCACACTCTGTGTCCGATTCCCAGTGTATGGAGTGCCTGCTGTGAACATGCAAAAATGATTGGCAGTCTGCCAAGCATGACTGGCAGTAAGCACCTTAAAAGCTTTCTGATTGGCTAAACTGTGAGAGCTGCAGACTCTTTTAAGTTACTGACTGTCACCCTAGTCTATGTAAACGGTTTACGTCATCATTGCTCGATTTCTCAGGACAGTCATTTCAGTGATATTTTTCAGAGAGTAGAATTGCTCTCTTCAGGTCTTACTGCAACAATTGCTTACAGCACCTTTATGAATCAAATGAAAATAATGAAAACAGATTTTCAAGATAGCCTTCGCTCATAGACAGGGATAGAATTATCCCACTCATTCATTCTACAGTGAAGCCGATTAATTCTGCTTGCCATTTTGTATCTACATTATAAACACAAAGTATAAGTGTAAGCAGTGTCAAACAGGACAGATCTGAAATGTATAAATTAGTAAGGAGAAGGGAACAAATAAATACTTTTTCACATTTACCCTGTCTTGCAAGTATACTCCACTGTTGCTCCATAAGTGTAATCTCTCCCCTCTATACGTTTAAAGTCACCATTTGGTGTTTCTCCTGGGTGACCACATTTTTTCTCTGCAGAAATCAAACAAGTTTTACTTTGAAAGAGAACATTTAATTAAATGAGCAAAAATGATGTGGTCACCGTATTGACAATTTTCTTACTTGAGTAGCTTCGTGCAATGAACGTTAGCCATTGTCCATTTTTACACTTTAACCTATAAAAGCCAATATAACCTGTCTTGCAGTTCAGTTTCACTGTTTCATCATCATCATATGAAGCTTTTGTGACTGGTTCTATATTTTCATATGTAATGTCCTCTCGAAGACATTCTGACAAGCACAAACAAACGCACGCAAAGATGTACTGGTCAACACCAGCACTTAAAGTGCAACACACTTTAAAACCACTTAAGGTCACTTAAAAGTGTTGAAAGTGCACATAATATGCATGACATAGTGAAAATAATAAACTCACCTTGATCTTGTGCAAAGGTAACAGACAATAGGAAACAGGAAAAGCAGATGACTTGTACAGGAACTCTCATTTTCATCTCACAAATGACTAGCTATTGTTTTCTGGTTTTGGTCTCTGTTTGTATTTGAATGAGGGAGAAATCAAAAAGTTAATCATTTGCCAAAGTCAAAAGGAGGACTCTTTTATACCAGAGCACTCAGTGGCCGTGCACAAGAAATATTTCGATTAAAAGTTTTATCTGATGTTTACATTTGACAGCTGGACAAAACCAAAAGACTCTTAATCAAGCTTCTTGATTCACGTTTTCATGTCATACAATAACAGAAGATCAAGCAAAGGGTAAGTTAGAAAGTAATTGCTGTCTTCTTTTCCCCCTGTCTTCTTTTACTTCCTCACTGATTATGACAGTATCGTTTTAAATTATCATATAAAAGTATTTAAGGGGGCTTAAATTCTCCCATTATACTGCGTAAACAAATGCCCCAGAGATCATCTTCCTTATCTCACCAAGTAAAAATGTAACTTGTTGCATTACCCGCTGGTACATATTTTTGTTTTGTGACAGGAAACATTATCCTGCCCTGAAGAGGCCACAGCCATCAGGGAATACTGTTTACATGAAAGGATTCTACAACAATACTTGAAGGTGGTACGTGTCAAAGTATCATCCACATTGAAGGTTTTCTAGCAGAACATTGGCCAAAGTATCACACTGCCTCCACCGGCTTTCCTTCTTCCTGGCCATAGTGCATCCTGGTGCCATGTGTTCCCCAGGTAAGCAACACACATGCACCCTGCCATCCACGTGATGTAAAAGAAAACGTGATTCATCAGACCAGGTCCCCTTCTTCCATTGCTCTGTGGTCCAGTTATGATGGTCATATGTCCACTGTTGCCAGTTTCGACAGTGAACAGGATACAACATGGGCACCAAACTGGTCTACGGCTATGAAGCCCCATATGCAAAAAAGGTGATGCATTGTGTATTTTGACATCTTTCTATCAGAACCAGCATTAACTTCTTGAGCAATTTGAGCTACAGTAGCTCGTCTTTTTGATTGGACCACACAGCTAGCCTTCACTCCCCCACGTGAATCAATGAGCCTTGGCCACCCATGACCCGGTTCAACGCGGTTCCTTCCTTGGACCATAAGGTCCTTGGACCTTGCACCCCACAAGAGCTGCAGTTTTGGAGATGCTCTGACCCAGTCATCTAGCCATCACAATTTGACCCATGTCAAACTCCCACAAATCCTTACACCCATTTTCCTGCTTCTTACACATCATATTAGAGGACAACATATTCACATGCTGCTTAATATATCCCACCCACAAACTGGGGGTGTGAGGAAGAGATAATCAATGTTATTCACTTCATCTGTCAGTGGTCATATGTTATGTCGGTGTAGACATCTGTCTGGTATTGTTTGATCTTTTGTTATATTCATATCATATTCAGACCCACTTTCAACAAGTGTTTGTGACATTTACTCTCGGTTACCATCGAACAAGGCTTAAACTAATCCCAAACTAAAATGCATGTATGCACTGACATATCTTATGACATTGTTTTGTCTCAAGATGTAAATCAGTAATTGTTTTTTTCTAAGGCATCTAAAACATTTGGATGCAATAAGCATTCTTTGAGTATGTCTGTAAATCATCATTTGAGCGCCACCCTGAGGCTGAATAATGCAAGGACATTAGAATTCTGCCAAAAGTGTATCTGATGTGTTCAGTGGTTAGAATATAAAGCTTACAAAATATTTATCATAAACTAGTGCTGAGATCCAGAATCTGCCAAATTTACGTCCAGGGGCCACTATACTGAATTAATTTTTATAAAAAGTAATTGAACTAAGGCATAATCCTGGCTTAATCTAAGCTCTGTCTGTGAAACCAGGCCTTCATTTTCAAAAGCATACAAATATTAATTCTGCAAGAAACAAAAATGTTATGATTAATTCAAATAAGCAGGATGAGGATGATCTTCAGGAAGACATTTATGATATCAGTAAGTCCTCACAGAGGCAAAACTGATATGAGCAAAAATACAATTAAAAAAAATAAAATAAAATAAAAATTATATATATAACCCTAACCCTAACCCTAACTTTTTATCTTTTCTTTTTCTGGTGTAAGTTTAAGGCCATTTTTGATCAACATGTATGTATGTTGATCCAAAACATTTAAAGAGAAGTCATTTATTGACCATTAAAAGGGGTATATAGCCCACTGAATCATTCTCATACTTAACACCCCTTAAAGAAAAAGCAAATGAATTTCACAGGTGCAAAAAAAAAAGGAACATGTGAAATTCATGTGGTTTTTCTGTAAGGGGCTGACAACAATGGGGCCACTTGGGAGAGAACTGTCAGAACACTTATTTCTTAGCACAAAAGGGGACAGTGGACTACCAAATCATTGTTTAATGTGAAAATATAGCAAAAGTAACTGAAATTTAAAAAACAATGGACTTCTGACAAGCCCCCTGAACTAATCAGACCTTCATATTAAGCTTTCATTTAGTGATGACTGATGAGTGATTTTATTTTCCTAGAAAAAAAGCATAAATACCAACCAGGTGTCTCATAGTCTGCAGAAGACTTATCTCTTCTCTCAATCTTATCTCAAAAGTAAGATGCAGCCTGCATAAGTGACATTATCCACACTGGAACTACCTACTGTAGCCAAAGCACAATAGTCATTTAGCATTTTCTAATACCCATATTTACAAAATAAAAACTTTTGGGAATCCATACTCTGGTATCATGAGACAAAGTCGACCATCTTAAGACTCTTGAGCACCTGTGGGGGATTCTGTAAAGATGAGTTGAGCAACACCCCATTAAAGAACAGGGCATTTAAGGAAACCATCATCCAGGAGTTAAGCAGGACACATGTGACAATTTGTCATGAACTTGTACACTCTATGCCAAGAAGGGTCAGAGCAGTAGGCTTAAAATTATGCAGGACATACTAAGTTCTAGAATAATATGCATTTGTTTAAATTAAATCTAGGGTCTACTCCTTCTGCAATCCAGCTTTGTGCACTGGAGCACAGTCATGTTGGAACAGGAAGGGGCCATCCCCAAACTGTTCCCACTAATTTGGGAGCATGAAATTGTCTAAATAGTCTTGGTACGCGGAAACATTAAGACTTTTTTTCACTGGAACTAAGGGGCCAAGCCCAACCCCTGAAAAACAACCCCACACAATAATCCACCAAACTTTACACTGCAGTGTATGCAGTGTACTTATGTTACTTATGCAGTCAGGCAAGTACTGTTCCCCTGGCAAATCAGACATGTCCATCAGATTGCCAGACAGAAAAGCGTGATTTGTCACTCCTGAGAACACACTTCACTGTTCTAAAGCCCAGTTGCGGCATGCACACCACTGCATCCGATGCTTTGCATTGCACTTTGTGATGTAAGGCTTGGATACAGCTGCTCGGCCATGGAAACCCATTCCATGAAGCTCTTTACACACTGTTCTTGAGCTAATCTGAAGGCCAAACAAACTTTGGAGTTCTGTAGCTATTGACTCTGCAGAAATTTGGAGACTTCTGTGCGCTGTTCATCTCAGCATGTGCTGTTCCCGCGCTGTGATTTTACGTGGCCTATCACTTCGTGGCTGAGTTGTTGTTGTTCCCAATTGCTTCCACTTTGTTATAATACCACTAACAGCTGACCGTGGAATATTTAGTAGTGAGGAAATTCCTGAGAGTGACTCATTGTTGTGCCTACGTGCTTGATTTAATACATCTGTGGCCATGGAAGTGATTGGAACACTTGAATTCAAAGATTTGGAGGGGTGTCCCGATACTTTTGGCAATATTATTATGGTTATATTTTATTATTTTCCATGTTGCACTTATAAAGGACCCCAAATATAATGCTAATCAGTTGTTGATTAAATATGAGGAATGCTACATTGTCTTCTCACATCTCTGCTGTTGTAGTACTTTAGATTCGCCACTAGAAGGCAGAGATGACCCTTAATTGGAATAAGCTCCTATGGAACTGTCCAAATGCTACAAGAACTGCGGTATCTAAGCCACAGAAAGTAGCATGTCTTAAAATGTTTCCTAGTTTATACAAATATGTTGTGAATGTATATGTCCTCTTATTGTGAAGATGTGGAATTGGAAGAAAAAAAATCTCTTCAGGCACATGTGTATTTACATTTGAAAGACAATGGAAGAAAAAAAAAATCAATTTTCAAACTTTTCAATTTTCAATAGATAAAAATCAAGTTCTGCTTGACATTTTTTTCCTCATGGAATATTACTCAGAGTCACAAACAGTTAAATCAAATACAAGATTACATTTGATTTGTCTGTATGACTTTACATCTATGAACAATGGCCTACGTAATGCGCAGTAAGGTCAAATGCTAAATGCATGGCAAGATTAATGGCTCCATCAATTTCCAGACAGCTGTAGACGTGAAGGTATTTGCGCACTGTTTGGGCTACAGTGGTCCTCCTCGGCGTCAGGCCCGGTCTAAAGGTTTCCTTTGGCCGGAGGCAAAGAGAAAACTCCTGTTTTACTCTCTGCCATAAAGGTAACAGAGAATAATGGGTGGGTGGTTGACAGATGACCTACATTAGACGTCGCCACGAGAGGAGGAGGAGGAGGAGAGAGAAAATGAAAGCGAGAAAGTATTCATGAGCCACACTAAAAGACTTTAACACACCTTTTTATACACAGCTGCATTCATCAGCCATTAATGAACAGCAGAGCGGGGCAGGAATGCAAATTCAGAGAGTGCGATGCATCCTCCGTTCATTTAGATAAATGAAAAACACAGTGCTGGCGCAGGCCTCGAGGCCATCTCTTAGTCACCCTCACAGTCAAGTGCTCTCCAGCGCTGTTGACATGGAAGCTTGTCATTAAAGTGATATCAGAGCCCACTATGGGTCAGTGGTCTCTCTGTGCTGAGAGGCTCTTCACTACCATCTGAATTTTGCACATTTTTAGCATGTACTTTTACTTTTTTGATGGTTGTATTTTATGACTTTGGATAGGATGTTTGGTGTTTAGTAAGAATGAAGAAAAACTGATCATCAGGGGCTGCCAATCAATAGATCTAAAAAGAAGAACACTACAGCAAAACAGCTAAAATTACCATTGGATTTATGAAATTATGGTTGGGGAAGAGTGATCTTTAGGCCTGTTAGTGTCGGGCAAGCAAGTTTAAAGGGATTTCACAACATAATGGATTTAGCAAAAAAAAAAAAAAAAAGTCATCATTTACTCACCCTTGAGTTTTTCCTGTAACCTGTAAACCTGTATGAATGTATTTGTTCTGCTGAACACAAAAGCAGATGTTTTGAAGAATAATGATAACCAAACAGTTGATGGCCCCCATTGACTTCCATCATATTTTTTTCCCTTTATGGAAAGTCAATGGGGCCCATCAACATTCTTCAAAATATCGTATTTGCTGTTCAACAGAAGAAAGAAATTCATACAGGTTTGTAAAAACCTAAGGGTGAGTAAATGATGACAGAATTTTCTTTTCTTCTTTTTATTTTGGTGAACTAACCCATTTATGTGTGAAAATAGTAACATTTGTGGTTTGCTATTGGTGGATCTCATGTGAGTGACAGGTTGCCCCGCCCTCATGCCAGTAAACAAATCATCAGAGAAGGAATTATGCTGCATGAAAGGGGGAGGGGAAGTTATTTTGATAAAACAAATTGAAGGCATATAAGTTATTAAAAATAATAATGATGTGCACGGTAGTAATTATTAACAAATACTTTTTTAATTATTAACAAAATAATTTATAACAATGTTTCAAAAAACTAAACAAAAAAAAAACATTTTGATTTCATAGTGACTTTTAAAGGTGTCATGAACTGGCTTTTTAATTTTTTTATACTGTTGTCTGAGGTCAACTAATGATGTTCGTGTGGTTTTTACATTCAAAAACATCATAACTAATAAGTAATAGGCTATTTTCTACACTGGTTTTGAGGCTCTCTCCAAAACACTTGGTTTTGGTGGGCATGACGCACTGGAGACGTGGAAGTAAAAGCCCACGGCTAGGATAATATTTGCATATTTAATGAGCTTCGGCTCCCCTGTCAGTTTACATGACGGAGAGGAGAGAAGGAGGGAGAAGCGGCAACCGGAATGATTATCTCGATCACAGGGCTCGTAAACGTCTTTATCAAACAAACACAATGTTTTATTTCTCATTGACCAGTGATTGATTGGACTATTATTTTCATATTACACATAGCCCGCAAGATTGGACGATATAAGCGTGAATCGCGCGCACACACACACACATACACGTTTGGCGTGCGCACCGCAATTCAGATGTCAACGAGAGAGAGAGAGAGAGAGAGAGAGAGAGAGAGAGAATAGCAGAACAAGAACGGAATAATAAGAGATTCATCGGCCTGCCGGGCTTTGCTAGTCCTGGCCCATACGTGTCTGAATCCAGCGTGCTCAAGGTATGCTCTTTTAGACATACACATAAGAAAAACGATCTATAACAATGCAATACTATAACATATAAAAACACGTTTTACTCACATCGGTGTGTTGCACAATTCCTGTCGGATCCAAATCCAGCATCGACCGGAGATTTGTTTACAAACGATCCCGCAGTGAACTGAAGTGAACATGTCTTCCCCACGTGAGCTGGAACTTCATTAAAAATAAAGTTCAACCACTCATTCCTAATATTAGGCTCAGAAGGAAGCTTATGCAGTGACTGTGTTCTTCCACAACCAGGAATAGCGCAATATCTTGCTATCTTCCTCGGCATGTATTGTTGTTGACCAGCTAGCACGAGCCCTCCATGAGTCGGTGGGCGGGGCTACTGAACTAGACGTGTTCATTATTCTGTATAGGTGGTGTTTCGTCACGCACTGACGTAAATATAAAGCACAGGACCGTTTTCTGGGCCTGGTGTCTATAAAAGCTTTTCTTTGACTAACAAGGAAGTTTTCAGCTCTGAAATTTACAGGATATTCTTATATTACCATGACCTTTTATATATCAAAAGCTCAAGGAAAAGTTGAGTCCTAAATTCATCACCCCTTTAAGTAACTGTGCTTTTCTTTTCTGTCACAGCCATGCTATTTCAAAACGTCATCTAAATGGCAAAGACGTAGGTTGGATAATTTCCCTCATTTTCCTTAGAAGCAGCAGTGTGAAAATGAAACATTTGAACCTAATTTACACCAGTTCTGTAGCTTTTATTGTGTTTGTTTCTAATAATTTGCTTCAAATGTGATGGTTTACATGCTCTTCGTACTAAACTTAACCTAAAATACATAATTAAGTCATATGAATCATCCTTGAAGCTAACCTCACTTAACTAACAAGGCTTTTTTGCATCCACTGCTAGAAATCATTGATTCTCCACGTCTCTTCCTCACCAAGAGCAATTAGTTCCAGATCGTTTTCTGATTGCCCGGCGTTTGATTTATCGAAGTGTCACCCGCGTGTTGGCTAACTGTCTTACAGCACCCCTCCCCGCCAATAGACCCTGATTGGGCCTAGCGCTAACTACCCACTACCTATCCAATCACAATCACCATGGAAACAGCAGGTGCATGAGGAAAGCTGCTCATAACCTGACTGTTTTGCAGAAACCAAAAACCTATCCTGATAGCTTTCTGTTATAATCTACCTAACCAACCTAAATGTGCAACAAAGCCCCCTTTTATTACACATGTCAGTGTCTTTCCATGCCCTGTAAATTGGGATTCAAGGTGAATAAACTGACGGAATTAAATATTCATATCCTGATTAGCTATTCCCCTCATTCAGAATGAGGACGTGCATTAAATATGCAACAAATGTCTTGAAAATAGAGTGGATTCAAAATGAAAGATTGCTTCAAACTCGGAAGTGTGGCTTCTTTCAAATTCACATTTGATTGCTAATGCATAAGGCAATAATAAAATACATGTTTTCTTTTCTTATTTTCTCACAGTATATCATATGATTTTTCTGTCTGTGCTATTGAACTCAATTATTAGGTCACATTTAATTGAAATTTTATCCATTTGGGCTTACTAAAAACTCTCACTGTTCTCATCTAACCATAACCCTCCAAAGTGCAGATCTAAACCTTGAACACATTTTTTTTTTTTTTATAGCGTGCCTATTTACTCCAATTGCTATTTACACTAGCTCCATCTAACAACTAGTTATCCATATTTTAATGTCTGCAGTGGGGTAGTCAGTAGAGCAAAAGCTCATAGAACTTAATTTTGACATGATCGACCTGGGTTCAAATCCGCCTTTTGCTGTGCTCGCTGTTCTCCCTTTTCCCCTATCACATTGGAAATATATTTATGTTCAGTAAAAATTAAGAACATTTTCAAAAAAAAAAAAGGAAATAAAGTGCCTATCGAAATGCTTAATAATAATATGAGTATTTATTAGGTATGGTTAGGGGTAGGTGTAGGGTGGGCTGTTATTGTCTCATTAAGGTGTACTGTAAAAAAAATAAATAACTTAACTTAAAAAAGTAAGTAACCTGGTTGCCTCAAAATTTTGAGTTTATTGAAATTAAAAAGTTGAGTTGATACAATGAAGGAAATTAGTTTAATAAATAGAAACTCAAAATATTATTATATCTGAACCACATAAAAAATGGATAAATCATGAAAATAGCACTATTCGGCATGTTTCACTGCGTCATCAGAAATAAAACACACACAATTACCCAATATGCAAAATCTTTTAATAATATTTTTATAAAGCTTGTCAAATATCCAAAAAAAAAAAAAAAAAAATCATTTAATTAACTCAAAATTTTAATTTCAATGAACTCAATTTTAAGGCAACCAGGTAACTTTTTTTCTAAATAATTTTTTACAGTGTGGGATCCATTTAATAATTTTAATAAATATAACCATTTACACTCAATGGTATTATTGCATCCTGTTAACGTACAACCATACTGAGGTGCAAATGTATCTTCCAAAATAAGGCATCTCATTATTATTTACCAGAATCCCTATTGCAAAGAACCAAATGGTGTAAATAGAATACATCACTATTTTCACTTAGCAAACAGCCACTGCCTTTTTTAACCACAACCAATAAGAATTGCTGTAATGATCCATTAAAACAGCAGTTCAGTTAAAAATTCATTCTGTCCCATTCAGTCCATTTTCATCCCACAACTCTCACCACTGCGGTAAAAGTGACTGACGGGTAAATATTGTGAAAATAACCCTGTTTGATCCAGTTTGTTTGGCTGTTTGATGAGCGAGAAGGCATTGCATGTGCATCTGGCTTAATCTAAACCATTTCCTGCAAATTTTGCAGTGACATTCAGGACTGAAATTTAAGCAGAGAAATGTATGCACCTCTGTTAAAGCTTAAACTATTACCGGCACTGTTGTTTTCCCAGCAGCCTCGTTCAAGTAGATTTCACAGACGGCCATCTGACAGACGTGGAGTCTGAAAACGACGCTATCCGTCCTCTTTTAGCATCCTGCTGTGTTGAATTGGTCTCTGTGGATGGTTTAGCCTTTGATTCTAGGTACAGGAAAAATGATATTCCAGTTGCAACTAAACATGGCTGAATTTTACACCAGTGACAGGGGAAAAGCAGTGAGTGTAAAAAATGCTACAATACACAGAGATCTGTCGGTACTTAGAAGATTTGGAGTACTTTTGAGCGAAATGTTGTTTTTATTTTGGCTACCAAGGCAACCCAATCTCATTTTTGAGATTTTATGCGAGTTTGTATGAATTAGAATGATGTGATTTGTATCAAGTCAATGATCAATGAGGCAAACAGTGTTCATTTTGGTCTGCACCACAGCTCTAAAAGAGTGTTATTGAAGTTAGTTTAGTCTTTGTCTTTTATTTACCCGTTATCATTTTCATGTCCGGCGCTACGTTGTTTTAAAACCAAATGCATTTGCACCCATTTGTGTGGCCATGGACGTGCTGGTCTGAAAACGAAGTGTGTTCAGGCGCATTGTTGGCGCGTTGCTATTTTGAAGCAAATTAAATAGACTGCACCATTTACCAACAAAAACCCGGTCTAAATCAATGGCGCAATATTTTTTGTGTTATTTAAAGAGCGCGTTAGTAATATGCGCAAATTAATTTTAACGGGCACTAATTTTATTAACGCGCTAAAGCGCGTTTGATTCATGGCCGGTGGCCTAGCCCGTAGATGGAGAAATCAAGAGCAGCCATAGACATTAAAGGGGGGGTGAAATGCTGTTTCATGCATACTGATCTTTTTACACTGTTAAAGACTTGGAATCCCATACTAAACATAGACAAAGTTTCAAAAGTTAAGGTGGACGTTTGATGGGAGTATTTCTTTGTCAAAAATACTACTTCCGGTTAGTCATAAGTTTCGGCAAGTTTTTTGCGATCATGCGTCCCCTTTGACGTTAATAGGTCGGAATTTCCTTGTATGGGCCTTACGGACAATTCTACCGGAAGAGCGTGAGAGAGAGAGAGGGAGAGAGCGAAAGTAACAGGCTACGCCCATCAAAGCGCTGGCTCGTAGGCTGCGCTGCACAGGTGATGTGACTTCAAGAAATTAACAATGTCACCAAAAAAGTGCGTTTTTGGTTGCCAGACCAAGACAGTCCTGTACAGATTGCCAAAAACCCCGCGGTAAGGCAACAGTGGATGTAATTTGCTTTTCCGGATCAGCAACTGAGTTGCGCAAAGGTTTATGTCTGTTCACTGCATTTCGGTGCCGACTGTTTCATAAACAAGGCCCAGTTCGACGCCGGATTTTCCGATCGCCTAATGCTGAAGGATGGAGCAGTCCCAACGACAAAAGGTCCCAACGTTAGAACCGCAGGCGGTGAGTAAGACTGCTTCAAATGTCTGTGTTTTTGCCTATGCTCATCAAGTAGCCCAAACATGATCACGTATAGTTAATTGATCAATGGAGCATGCGATGTGTAGTGCGTGTACATTTGTTTAGCTGGCCACTATATGTGTAACTTTATGTTTGTGTATTGTAAAAGCACTCCAAACAACAATACACAAAGAGGGGGGAAATATGTTGAACTAAATAAGCGCGCTTCTTCATTCAAATGCGCTACTATTCCGTGTCTTTCTATGTAAACACTAACTTAGCCTGCCGTGCAAAACCAGTCCGCTTACTACAATTGTCTACACAAACCACGCGTAAACACACACACACACGTGCACAACTGCACTTCCCACATGTACACCTTCAAAGACAAAAATACGACGATATAATTCAAGTATAAATATGTAAATAACACAAGTTGCTAAGCATATTATATAGTTAGTGTATAACTTGTACCACATAGAGACGTCCTGCTCTAGTCGTTTTTGCTGCTGCTCCTGTTCAACTGCAGCCTCTGGGTCTGATTCCGGATCATAGATGTATGGCTGTATCTGATTAAAAGCCTTCTTTTTTTTTTGAATACAGTTTTTTCCCGCTGTTAGGGATGACACAGCTTTACGACGCACTCAACACAATAACAGCGGCGCACACACGTCATTATTTAGCTCCACTCACAAGATACGCCCCCACCCGCTCTGCTTTTTTCGGAAAGACTCGGAACAGCGCATCTTTCTTATATAATTATAAAAAAAATAAAGACTTTTCGGAGATATGCAGGATGCAATGCTACTCTATAGGTACTCAAGATTGACATGACACTGACTAAAACTGAATGTTTCACTCCCCCTTTAAGGATCAAGTGACGTTATACATAGCCTACATAAGCTACCATTGTTTTCTGCTTAACTTTTATTAGACTCCAGGTCAAAATAAAAGAAAAGGGCGCGAAGGGCGTTCTCGGTTTCCCCCGCAGCGCTGGTCAACTTGATTCTGTTGAACCCTGGTGCATTTGCGGGCATCTTACATAATCACAAACATTAATAGGGTATGATAGAACACAGAATGTCGGTCAATATATTGGATGAAGGGGGCTTTTGTTGCATGCCTGTTTGCATACGGGATACGGGATACACTGCAAGCTCGCTCTCGCTCATATCTGAGGTAAATCATTAACAGCATCACCACTTAGGTGTTTTATTAAACTATACATACCAATCATCCGAGTTCGTGTTTCTCACACTGTTCACGTGAATCGCGGCACAGTTCGCATGCAACCGAACTCAGAGTACCTCCTCCAGGATTCGGTACCCTGGTGAGCTCCCAGGTCCGCATGACAGCTTTCACATTACCAATTCTTCCTATTGTGAACTAAACTGTCAGTGTAAAAACTCCCATTATTTAAATTCTTAAAATGAGAGAAATCACTGCTTATTCAGAATTTTTAAGCTTAGGCTTAAGAGACATGAGAAAAGTTCTTTGAAAAACATCTATGACCTTTGATACATGTCTAGTCTTCATGCTCTGAGTATGGTTTCACTAATAATAAATGTACATTTGCATAAAGCATGCATATTTCTCCATACCCATATTGATTAGAGTATTAAAAACGTGAAAAATATATATTTAAGGTACATTTAGAACTGATAAAAATGTGTGATTAATTAATCACGAGTTAACTCATGACAATCGTACGATTAATCGCGATTAAATATTTTAATCGATTGACAGCCCTAATTAAAATGTAAAAGATTATTACTGTGTAGCCTACATAAATATACAAAAAAGCCTACATGTCATAATGGATAGTTAATAGGTATTAACCTACCTAATTGTTGTAATGACGAATGAAATTGGCTTATTATTTGACCAATCGTAGCAATATACACATGAATTTAATCCGACTTGAGGTCGGATTGAGGGTTTCAATATTTATGCCATTTAAAAAGCGAATCCGTCATGCAGCGAGCGCAACTGGCCTTTATAAGGAATGGGATACGAGACTCTGATTGGTTTATTATACATTACGCCCCAAAACACACAGAATGGTGGGAAAAAAAACTGGAAGAAATGAGGTTCAGTCAGGGGGTGGGGCTCGGGTTTCAAACATACAATAAAAATGTGGTCTGCCACAAAACCTATCCATCAGTGGGGTTTACAAATTAGATCTTACAAATTAGCCAACAATTTGGCAAAAGCATACAATAGTTATAGAGTGCTTATACACTCACCTAAAGGATTTTTAAGAACACCATACTAATACTATGTTCGACCCACTTTCACCTTCAGAAATGCCTTAATGTGGCATTGTGGCATTGATTCAACAAGGTGCTGAAAGCATTTTTTAGAACTGTTGGCCTATATTGATAGGATAGCATCCTGCAGTTGATGGAGATTTGTGGGATGCACATCCAGGGCACGAAGCTCCCATTCCACCACATCCCAAAGATGCTCTATTGGGTTGAGATCTGGTGACTGTGGGGGCCATTTTAGTACAGTGAACTCATTGTCATGTTCAAGAAACCAATTTGAAATGATTCAAGCTTTGTGACATGGTGCATTATCCTGCTCGAAGTAGCCATCAGAGGATGGGTACATGGTGGTCATAAAGGGTCGGACATGGTCAGAAACAATGCTCAGGTAGGCCGTGGCATTTAAATGATGCCCAATTGGCACTAAGGGGCCTAAAGTGTGCCAAGAAAACATCCCCCACACCATTACACCACCACCACCAGCCTGCACAGTGGTAACAAGGCATGATGGATCGATGTTCTCATTCTGTTTACGCCAAATTCTGACTCTACCATCTGAATGTCTCAACAGAAATCGAGACTCATCAGACCAGGCAACATTTTTCCAGTCTTCAACTGTCCAATTTTGGTGAGCTTGTGCAAATTGTAGCCTCTTTTTACTATTTGTAGGGGAGATGAGTGGTGCCGAGTGGGGTCTTCTGCTGTTGTAGCCCATCCGCCTCAAGGTTGTGCATGTTGTGGCTTCACAAATGCTTTGCTGCATACCTCGGTTGTAACGAGTGGTTATTTCAGTCAAAGTTGCTTCTATCAGCTTGAATCAGTCGGCTCATTCTCCTCTGACCTGTAGCATCAACAAGGCATTTTCACCCACAGGACTGCCACATACTGGATGTTTTTCCCTTTTCACACCATTCTTTGTAAACCCTAGAAATGGTTGTGTGTGAAAATCCCAGTAACTGAGCAGATTGTGAATACTCAGACTGCCCCGTCTGGCACCAACAACCATGCCATGCTCAAAATGACTTAAATCCCCTTTCTTTCCCATTCTGACATTCAGTTTGGAGTTCAGGAGATTATCTTGACCAGGACCACACCCTAAATGCATTAAAACAACGGCCATGTGATTGGTTGATTAGATAGTTGCATTAATGAGAAATTGAACAGGTGTTCCTAATAATCCTTTAGGTGAGTGTAGTTTCTTGTTTTAGCCTTTTTTGACAAAAAACAAACAAAAAATCCTTTACATTTAGTAAATATTAAGTAAATTTTACTCTGAATTTTAGATGATAAGAAATGGAAAAATGAAACCAAATATTCATCATTATTAAATCATTTATAGATGTGTAAACAAATAACAAAACCACATGAAAACACAAGCTCTCACAGATGGCTATCTGACACGCCGCAGACCTGGAGTCTGAAAATGATGCCCTCCTGCTGTGTTGAATTGGCCTCTGTGGATGGATTTAGCCTTTGATTCTAGGTACTGGAGAAATGTTTTAGCGTATTGTTTTGGGAGAAGCGTATTCCGAATGTGTCCAATTCACATCATCATCATGATTTGAATGTTACAAACCAAATTGGCGAGACAGCTGTTGAGAATCGAGGGGATCATTCGCAACGGTGCACCTGAATATTTTTTCACAGTCGCACGCAGTAATTTTCAGTCGCAAATGTGCCCGAAATAAGTGCTATGTAGAGCCCTGAGTAACCAATGAGGGCAGTGCTTAATGAAGAGCTAATTAAGAAAACGGTATGCTGTTAGCACAGCACAAGTAGGAACACACTTGTTATTGCACTGGCATTAGCAAAGGTAATGCTTATTGAACAATGCAACATACATCAATATTTTAACACATTTAGTTATCCACAACATGGGGTGGTGGGGGGAATGACAAGACCCATGATTCATTTTACAGTGTACTGCTACTGTTATTGCTGACGCTATTAATTGGTGCTGCTGTTGGTTATTGATGGTGCTTTTATTGTTGCTGCTCATATTGTTATTGCTTCTGCTGAACAAGTCCAGAACTTGCTACAGTTAATACACAACACGCTGCTGTGAATAAGACATGTTGTTGGACAAGATCACCTGTAGCAGATCTACACAGGTGGAGCTGGGGAAGGTGGAGGGTTTCTGAAATTGTGCTGCAACTTCTGCAGCAAAAGTTAACCAAGTATTTGAAGGTTAAGCGCCGATTTCATTGGCTACTCATAAAGCAGGAACCAATCTGCTGTGCCCTATTTATTATAGAGAATAATGTGATTGCAAGCAGACTGAGTAAAGGACCTATCAATCTGTACCATCTAGAGCTTCATGACAGAACTTTGTATTAGTGCATTGTTATTATATATATATTTTTTTTCTTGTCATATTTCCATTGTCAACATTATGTTTAAATTTATATAATTTTATAATCCTTACACTGCACTTTTTTGGTTTAATTCCCAGCATGGGAATCCATGAGCTGCAGCAACATAAACACACACAGTGGGAGTTTCTACCATTTGACATATGTAGCTCCCGATACACACACACACATGGTGGCTCTTATAAGGGATTACTGTCAGACCAGATGACAGCTATGTGTCGCCTTACAGCATTTTACAGAGCATAAGTGAGATAACTGCTCTTTGAATGTGATTCTGGCCTGCTGAGCAGTTCATTGGGCTTCCCATCCCTGGAGCTTTATGGTCTGTAGCATGACAAAAACTTCATCTTGAGATGTACCTACTCAAAGCTGTCAGTGACTGCTTCACATTTTGTTTATCGGCGTCTTTAAAGGGACCCTCTCCTCGTGGTCTTGCTATTTGGAGGTCTGCACACATTTACCAGCTCTACCTGATCTGATTGTGTGAATCTCTCTAAAACTGTCTAGGTATATCCTGCCTTGTGTGAATTAAATGTATTGTTTTTTTGTTTGTTTTTTAACGAATTGAGCACAGAGGTCAATTGTGAAGTTGCAATAGTGAATATTAATTAATGTTAAGGTTTATTGTATTAATATTATTTTGCATGCAGTTTTAGTAATGTTGAGGAAAAATAGACTTAAACCTTTCTGGAAAATACTGTAATGTCTAATGTCTTGTTTTTTTTTTTTTCTTCATGTTTTCTGTCCTGGTTTGTCATGTGACTCCATTGCACCCAATAATAAAATAATACAATACAAAATTAAAAAAAAACATTTTTAACATCTGTCTGACATCTACTTAGTTTTGTAACCTTTAGCCTCCTCATTGTAAATAACTTTATTTTTATAAAAATTTTCATGAAAAATTAAGATTAAAATTAAATATTAAAAGAAAATAAAGCCACACTGTTTCATTTGTTACATACCATTTTTATGCAAAATATGAATTGCTCTGCTGTTGAAGGACGTAGTCGACTTTTGCACGATTTTTTTTTTAGCAAGTACATATAAATGAGGAAAAATTACTGAAAATTAAGTTAATGGATCAAACATTCTGTGCCAATACAATACACAATACACACATCTCACTTTATGTGGTGTTTCCAAATGGAAATGCGCCCACACCAGATGCTCTCTTATGTGGAGTCTCCATATCTATCTATATATCACCTATGAATATCTTCTACATCTATGTTATGCTATACATTCTATATATATAATTCTAACGTAGCCTATATCTATCCTATTCCTAACTATCTGTAACTCTCTTGGCCTACCGGTCAATATATCTCATTTAAATCTAGCCTAAATATAACTAACCAAAGCGCACTACAAATCTCACTTATTTCACAAAATCTCTCTCCTCTCACAAAAACCCTTGATGTGAAAATGGATTAACGTCACTTTTAAACTGTGGGGAATGAGGTTCATTCAGATGTGTGACTGTGTGGTTTGTTCCCGCCCCTTTTAATCAAAGCAGTTTTTTCGACACGCGCACCTGTGCTTCGTTTAGCGGTAGTCACGTGACATGGGTGTGTCGAATCACAGCTCAGAGCAGTGTTTCGAAGCATCTGCGCTTCGGGATCTCGACACAGCGTCGAAATGTCAGCTTCGCGTCATCCATCCCTAATCTTAGTCAAGTGTTGTTTGTGTCACTGCTGTTTTCCGAGTCCGAGTCTGCTCCTGCACTTGGGTTCTCATCAAGTTTGCCTTCAGTGGATTCCCTTCGTGAGAAATATTAATTTAGCTGACTACATTTTCCATCATTCTGGCTAAATTTTTATCCAACACTGATACAAAATTAAGTGCAATAATATGAACAAAAATGAAATGGTGATTTATGCCACATCATAAATTTTGATGACTCCAAGTTTAAGCTCAGAATCTTGGGACGTGGTTTTCACCTCACAGCCCTTGGAAAAGAATCGGGATAGGACTCGGGCAGAAATCATGTTCATGGATGCGGTTACTGTAGTATGAAGCAGAGCAGGACTGAGTGTTGAGGATCTGAGCAAGGCCGCTGGAGCAATTGTTACCAAATATACGGCTCGCGAGCAGCGGGACTTTTATTACAATGGGACAAGGTCGCCGGGGCCATTTCTGCTTTACCGGTCATGGGTATCAGGTAATGCAGCTCTATTTATCTTATTAGATACATTTAAGTGTGTTTAAAATTATGTTCCCTTTCGTTCAGTCACTCCGACGTAACGTCAGTGACTGACGAATGGGGGTTTCGCTTAGAAGCCTGTCATCTCCGAGACTAGAAAGCGCCCAATGGCAGTGCCAATGCCATGGGCATGCGAGATTTGCATGCATAACTCCGCCTACCCACGTGGGTATATAAGGAAGTAGCTGGCATCATCACATTATGTTTTAATGCTTCGGAGCCAAGGGTTACATACCTTTCACTCCTATAAGCCTTCTGAGTTAAGTCAGTTCTTCGAGACGATCAGGATCTTCCAGTCGATGTTGGTGTTCGGCGCGTTCCAGCGGTCACATACTTCCTGCCTGCTGGTCATACGATTGGTTTCCAGTTGGTGTGTGGTCCCCTGGGCGCTTCGGCATCGACTGCGAGGTTAATCCTCTCACAAAAGAGCTCACACGTGGCACGTCCTTTTCAGGATGTCTCGCCCGTGTGCTTCTGGGTGTGGCCGGTCTTTACACTCCACTGATGGGCACTCGCACTGTCTGGCATGCTTGGGCTTCCAGCATGCTCAGGCGGCGCTTGTGGATGAGTCATGTTCTCACTGCGGGAACATGGCCATCTCCGTGTTGCGGTCGAGACTCAATGATCTCCGTGCGGCCGCCGGAGTGAGAGTCCCCTCCGTCACCCCCCGATCTGACGTGTCCGCGGCCTCGGTCTCATCCGGTCCGCGGGGCGTCTCTTCGGCTGGTGGCCAGGGTGACCTGAGGGTGATGGTGTGGAATACAGCTCCGACGCTCATGCCTCGGCCCACACCCCCCTCTGTTGCACCGGTACCCGCGAGCGTTGTGATGGAGCCCGCGGCCTCGGTCTCGGCCGGTCCGCGGGTTTCGTTCGGCGCTCCAGAGGAGGACGAGATGTCGGTAACCGCATCGCAAGGTGGGCTAGAGTCCTCCGAGGATGAGGATTCGGCTGTGCTGCCGCCTCCGGGCGCGCCAGCATTGTCCGAGTCGGACCCGGAGTTGACAGCCATGCTTGCCCGGGCTGCCGCGGCGCTCGGTCTGGAGTGGAACCCTCCACCCCGGCCGGAGCGTTCGCGGTTAGATGATTGGTTTTTGGGTGCGCCACGACAGGACAGCCGTCCTGCCGTGCCCCCAATTCCTTTCTTCCCGGAAGTGCATGAGGAGGTTGCGCACTCGTGGAGGGCCCCCGTGTCTTCTCGCGAGCGTTTGGCAACCTCTTCCGCCTTCTCCGCCCTCGATGGGGCGGCTAGAGGGTACACTGGGGTCCCCCCGGTGGAGCGTTCTGTGGCGATGCAACTGTGTCCCCAGAGCGCCTCCTCCTGGCGTGGCGACCCTAAGCACCCCTCCAAGGCCTGTAGATTCACATCTTCAATGGTGTCGAAGACCTACAGAGCTGCGGGGCAGGCTGCCGCTTCTCTGCATGCCATGGCAACCCTCCAGGCCTACCAGGCCAAGTTGCTGTGCGACATGCACGAGGGTGGAGCCGACCCAGGGCTCAGAGATGAGCTGCGTGCCGCGACCGACCTCGCTCTCCGAGCGACGAAGGTTACCGCACGCTCCCTGGGCCGGGTGATGTCCACTTGTGTGGTCCAGGAGAGACACTTATGGCTCAACCTGGCCGATATGCGGGACGCCGAGCGGACTCGTTTCCTCGACGCCCCCATATCCCAGGCTGGGCTATTCGGCGGTGCGGTCGAGAGCTTCGCCCAACAGTTCTCGGCCGCCCAGAAGCAGACTGAGGCTATAAAGCATATATTGCCCCGGCGGCCCGCTGCTGCACCCCAAGCGCCGCCGGCACAGTCGCCTCAGCCCCCCCCGCTCCCGCGCGGCCACAGCAGCAGCCTTCACCCGGGCCGCACCGCGGAGCGCGCCGCAAGAAGCCGCCCCAGTGGCGCTCCTGACGCGGACAGCTCAGAGATGGGCAGTTCTTTCCAGGAGACGGCAGCAGGGCCGCTCCTTCCCCCGGTGGAGGGCCGGGGGAGAATCTTTCGTTCACCCTAATGTGGTTAAAGAAAGAACTGACAAACCCATCTCTGAGCACCCAGAGACCGGTGACGGCAGTGTGCGCCGCCCCCGGGCCACGCCGCTCTCGTCCCTCTCTGTCGCCAGCCCCCTCTCAGAGCAGACCCCAGTGGAACGCGAGTCCTTCCCTGGTCTCCTCTGTCAGGGCGCAGCCGTTACCGCCGCCCCGACACCGGGCCGCTACGCCACCCGAGTCCGGGCCGGTAACGCTGCCTCGCTGCCCCACCGAGGGTACGCCGGTGCTCCGCATGACCCCGTTGGTACACTCCCTGGGAGCGTGGCTACAGCTGCCGGGACTGTCCCGCTGGGTCGCACGGACCATCCGGCTCGGCTACGCGATTCAGTTCGCGCAAGCTCCTCCCCGCTTCCGGGGTGTCCGGTACACCATGGTGGGGTCCAATGCCCCAGTCATGCGTGCGGAGATCGCAACCCTACTGGCGAAGGGTGCGGTCGAGCTCGTCCCTCCAGCCGAGATGAAGTCCGGCTTCTACAGCCCTTACTTCATTGTACCGAAGAAATCCGGTGGGTTACGACCGATCCTGGACCTTCGCGTCCTGAACCGATCCCTTTACAGGCTTCCGTTCAGGATGTTGACTGCGAAACGCCTTTTCGAATGCGTTCGTCCATGCGATTGGTTTGCAGCGACCTGAATCGACCTGAAGGACGCGTACTTCCATGTGTCCATCCTTCCGCGACACAGACCGTTCCTACGGTTTGCGTTCGAGGGGCGGGCATATCAGTATGCTGTACTACCATTCGGGCTAGCTCTGTCCCCTCGCGTCTTCACGAAGATTGTCGAGGCAGCCCTTGCGCCGCTCAGGCAACAAGGGGTTCGCATCCTGAACTATCTCGACGACTGGCTCATACTGGGCCACTCTCGGGACCGGGTGTGCGAACACAGAGACCTGGTTCTCCACCACTTAGCTCGTTTGGGCCTTCGGGTCAACTGGGAGAAGAGCAAACTCTGCCCCGTGCAGAGGATCTCTTTTCTCGGTATGGAGATCGACTCGGTCGCCATGTGCGCGCAGCTTACCGGCTTGCGCGCGCAGTCGCTGCTGACTTGCCTCAAGCAGATAGAGAGCAAGAGGGCGGTTCCACTGAAACTGTTTCAGAGGCTCCTGGGGCATATGGCATCTGCAGCCGCGGTAACGCCGCTCGGATTGCTTCATATGAGACCGCTTCAGCACTGGCTTCGCGATCGAGTCCCGAGATGGGCATGGCGCTCTGGCACGCTCCGGGTCCCAGTGACTCAGGCCTGCAGACAGACACTCACCCAGTGGTCGAACCTCAGTTTTCTACGGGCAGGAGTGCCCTTAGAACGAGTTTCCCGGCATGTTGTTGTGTCAACAGATGCGTCCACCACGGGTTGGGGTGCCATGTGCAATGGACATGCAGCCGCCGGCTCTTGGTCAGAGAGCCAGAGCCGCCTGCATATCAATTGCCTCGAGTTGCTGGCAGTACGGTTCGCCAAGCGTTGCTGAAGGGTCAACACGTACTAGTCAGATCGGACAACACGGCCGTAGTAGCGTACATCAACCACCAGGGCGGTCTACGCTCCCGCCGCATGTCTCAACTCGCCCGCCATCTCGTTTTATGGAGTCAGAAGCGCCTGAGGTCCCTTCGTGCTGTCCATATCCCGGGGATCCTGAACCGTGCAGCCGACGAGCTCTCACGGGTTCAGCCAATCCCTGGGGAGTGGAGACTCCATCCCCAGTCGGTCCAGCTGATTTGGGATCAGTTCGGGGACGCACAGGTAGATCTGTTTGCCTCCCACGACTCGTCCCACTGCAGCCTGTACTATTCCCTCACCGAGGGCACGCTCGGCATGGATGCACTGGCGCACAGCTGGCCGCGGGGCCTACGCAAGTATGCGTTTCCCCCAGTGAGCCTTCTTGCACGTGTTCTGTGCAAGGTCAGGGAGGACAAGGAGCAGGTCATTTTGGTCGCCCCGTACTGGCACGGCCGGACCTGGTTCCCAGAACTAGTGCTCCTTGCGACAGCCCCTCCCTGGCCAATTCCTCTGAGACAGGACCTACTCTCTCAGAGACGGGGCACCCTGTGGCACCCGCGTCCCGATCTTTGGAACCTCCACGTGTGGCTCCTGGACGGGACGCGGCAGGTTTGAGTACCCTACCACCTCCGGTGGTGGCTACCATCACTTCCGCTCGGGCCGAGTCCACGAGACAGGCCTATGCGTTGAAGTGGAACCTCTTCGTCAATTGGTGCTCTTCTCGCCAAGAAGACCCCTGGAAATGCCCGATCGGGTCTGTGCTCTCTTTCCTCCAGGAAGGGTTGGATCGAAGGCTGTCTCCATCCACCCTGAAGGTTTATGTGGCCGCTATCGCCGCCTACCATGACCTCCTGGACGGGAAAACGGTAAGTAAGCACGACCTGGTCATCAGGTTCCTGAGGGGTGCGAGGAGACTACATCCTCCTCGTGCTCCTCTCGTACCCTCTTGGGACCTCTCAGTAGTTCTAAGTGCTCTGCAGAGGGCCCCATTTGAGCCTTTGCGGTCAGTAGAAGTTTAGTTCTTGTCTATGAAGACAGCGCTCCTGACCGCACTGGCCTCCATCAAGAGGGTAGGGGACCTGCAGGCATTTTTGGTTGACGAAGCGTGCCTGGAATTCGGGCCGGCCGACTCTCACGTGATCCTGAGACCCCGGCCTGGATATGTGCCCAAGGTTCCCACCACTCCGTTCAGAGACCAGGTGGTGAACCTGCAAGCGCTGCCTTTGGAGGAGGCAGACCCAGCCTTGGCACTGCTCTGTCCAGTACGCGCCCTTCGCGCTTACGTAGACAGGACGCAGTGTTTCAGGACCTCAGACCAGCTCTTTGTCTGTTATGGTGGGAAGCTGAAAGGGAAGGCTCTCTCAAAGCAAAGGCTGTCTCACTGGATAGTGGACACCATTGTTTTGGCTTACCAGCAGCAGGGACGCCCATGTCCCCTTGGGGTCAGGGCCCATTCCACCCGGAGTGTGGCCTCCTCTTGGGCTTTAGCACATGGCGCTCCGCTGACAGACATCTGCAAAGCTGCAGGCTGGGCGACACCAAACACATTCGCCAGGTTTTATAACCTCCGAGTGGAGCCTGTATCCGACTATGTACTCGCCTCTACAAGTGGCCGGTAATGGATTGGCTCAGGTGTCTTCGCTTGCTCGCCATTCCACTCCACGGACTGGATACGTGCGATATTCTTCTCAGGTGAGTTCCCCGAGAGCCCTGAGCTCCTCCAGCACTGACGACGCCGACGCCAGTAAGTCTGCCCTTAGCCCAGACACTCGTGTCCGGCCAGGTGCCCCATGTGCATGGTTCCCCTCCGGCGACCCCCACATGTGTATTTCCACCGTAAGCCTCCCTGAGCGGGTGTATTCCCTTGGCAACCTTGCCACCCCCTGGGGTTAAAAATCCACCTTCGGCTGGTACCCCAGTGATCTTCCGTATGCAGCCCTCCGGGGTCATACGTGTTTTCCTAAGTCCTCCCTACGGGTAGGCATCTTGGCGCATATCTCCTCCTGGAATATGCCTCCCAGTGTACCTTGGTATTCCTGCGTTAAGTAGAGGCCTTTGACCGTCCATTCTTGCATCAGGGCTCTCACGCTTGCGCAGGGCACTGGAAGACAGCCAAGTGGCGTTATTGCATTGGGACCCCCATTCGTCAGTCACTGACGTTACGTCGGAGTGACTGAACGAAAGGGAACGTCTCGGTTACGTATGTAACCCTCGTTCCCTGAGGAGGGAACGGAGACGTAACGTCCCGTTGCCACATCCGCTGTACCGCTGGAACGGAGTTCAACTTGGCTCCTCAGCAGGTAAAACATAATGCGATGATGCCAGCTACTTCCTTATATACCCACGTAGGTAGGCGGAGTTACGCATGCGAATCTCGCATGCCCATGGCATTGGCACTGCCATTGGGCGCTTTCTAGTCTCGGAGATGACAGGCTTCTAAGCGAAACCCCCATTCGTCAGTCACTGACGTTACGTCTCCGTTCCCTCCTCAGGGAACGAGGGTTACATACGTAACCGAGACGTTATGACGTTACTCTGTGCGTTTGCTCAGCAGCTGCTGTGAAACTTGTTCACACTGCTAAAAGTAAAGCGTTTCTGCCAAATTAAACTGGAAACCGAGGGTAACGCAGATATGACACAATTGACAGGTGACTCCCTCAGACGTCCTGGCTCCTTGGTTAAAATAGCAGTTCTCACAATTTACAAATAGTTGGAAACATTTTGGACATTGAACTATATATATATATATATATATATATATATATATATATATATATATATATATATATATATATATATATAATAAATTAATAATAATAATAAATTTGATTTGTAATGCACTTTATATTAAACAAAATCTCAAAGTGCTACAGAATTTAAAAAAAACAAAAAACAAAAAAACAATCAACAACAATAAATAAATAAAACTGAAAAATAAAATAAAATAAATTAAACAAGTAGCAAGTCAATTAAAAGCTCTGCTAAAAAGGTGGGTTTTAAGGTGGGTTTTAAAGTATCTATAGTCTGTGGAGTCCGCAGATGGTCAGGGAGAGCATTCCACAGACTGGGGGCTGCAGAGCAGAAGGCCTGATCCCCCATAGTACGGAGATTGGCTGTGGGAGTTTTGAGCGATACAGCGAAACAGAGCGGAGGTTACGAGTGGCTGTTTGTGTGGTGAGGAGTTCCTTGAGATAGGAGGGAGCATCACCATGGATGCACTGGTGGGTAAGGAGAGAGATCTTGTACTTGATCCTGAACGACACAGGAAGCCAGTGGAGTGATTTTAGAATGGGGGTGATGTGGTCGTATTTGCGCACCCTCATGAGGATCCTAGCAGCGCTGTTCTGAATACACTGCAGCCTCTGGAGATTTTTGCTAGGGATGCCAATAAGGAGCGCATTGCAGTAGTCCAGCCTGGAGGAGATAAAGGCATGGACAAGCTTCTCCGCATCAGCCAGTGATAGAATGGGACGAAGTTTGGCAATGTTTCTGAGGTGGAAGAAGGAGGTCTTACACAGGTGTTTGATGTGCGATTCAAAAGTAAGCTGTGATTCCATTCTGACCCCCAGATTGGTGACTGAAGTGGAAAGTGGAATGACCTGATCAGAGAAAGCAATGCTGGTGATAACGGACTTCTGGACCTGAAGTGGAGTGCCGACTAGGATAGCTGTTTAGCTGAGCAGTCTTGGAGCTGTTTAGCTGCAGAAAGTTTTGCTTCATCCACGCCTTTATCTCATCCAGGCAAGTGATCAAAGTGGATGGTGTGAGGTCAGCAGAGGGAGATGAACTTGTCCTAAAGTAAAGTTGAGTGTCATCAGCATAGCAGTGAAAAGAAATCCCATGCCGGTTGATGAGACGGCCAAGGGGGAGCATGTAGAGTATGAACAGGGTGGGTCTGAGCACAGAGCCTTGAGGGACACCGCAGGTGACATGTGTGACAGGGATGTAGCTTCTCCTAACGCAACATATTCAGTTCTCCCAGTGAGATAAGAAGAAAACCAGTTGTGGACCGAGTCAGAGAGACCAATGGTGGAATGTAAACGGTGAAGGAGGATGTTATGGTCAACTGTATCGAAAGCTGCAGTTAAGTCCAGGAGGATGAGAAGGGATGGGGAACCAGCATCTGCAGCCATCAAAAGATCGTTTGTGACCCTGACCAAAGCTGTTTCTGTGCTGTGTCCTGAGCGGAAACCAGACTGAAATTTCTCATAAAGATGGTTATGCTCCAAATGGACCTGAAGCTGTGCAGCAACAACTTTTTCCAGCACCTTAGAGAGGTATGGGAGGTTGGAGATGGGCCTGTAGTTGTCATTAACATCTGGGTCTAAAGTAGGTTTTTTCAGAAGTGGTCTGATGATTGCAGTTTTAAGAGATGAAGGAACATGGCCAGCCTGGAGGGAATTATTAATAATCTTGGTAATAAATGGACTTAAGACACTGAGGTTAGATTTTACCAAGGCTGTAGGAAAAGGATCCAGTGCACACGTGGATGGTTTCATTTTTCTGATGATGTCCTCAACCTCGAGCTGTGTGATGATGGAGAAGCAGCAGAGATGTTGGAAGGTCCCTGGCTGTGGATCAACAGACGGGACAGGCAGAGCGGAGGTGCTAGATAGGAGCAAGTGGATGTTGTCTACTTTGTTCCTAAAAAAGGTCATGAACTTATTGCACCTCTCTTCTGTGGCTTCTGAAAAAGAGTGAGTTTGCGGTTTGAGGATGTGATTTATAGTGGAGAAAAGCTTCTTGGAGTTTCCAGGGTTATTGTTGATGATGCTAGAGTAGAACTGTGACTGAGCATCTCTTAAAGACCTTGCGTAGGCCTTCTGATGAACTCTATAGGCTTGCCTATGAACAGTGAGTCCTGAGAGCTTTAGACACCTCTCAAGTACACGCCCAACCGTCTTCATCTTCCGCAGTTCGCTGGTGTACCAGGGTGCTGAGCGCGAGAAGGTGACCATTCTAGTTATGACAGGTGCGTGAAGATCTAGAGGGCTGCTCAGAGACTTGTTGTAGAAGTCAACCGACTCAGAGACTGAGGAGAGATCAACAGAGGAGAATTGCTGAAGGTCTGTAGTTAAAGAGTCTTGGTTAATCTTTTTCAGGTTCCTGAAGCAAATTTGACGGGAATCTTTGGTAAGGGAAGAGAGGCGTGGCAGCTCCAATGAGATGGCCTGGTGGTCAGACACACCCAGATCATACACCAAGAGGTTTCTAATATGAGGAGAGTTGGAAATGGCCAAGTCCAGAGTGTGCCCCCTAGAATGAGTGGGTCCATCCACATGCTGTTGGAGTTTGAGGCAGTCCAAAAATTGCAGAAACTCAGCTGCCAGGGGGCAGAAGGGGGTATCTACATGAATATTAAAATGTTGGCAGAAGTAGAGCAGAGTGTTGTGAGAAAGTCATGCATCTCAGAGATAAAAACTGAATTTGTTTTTGGAGGCCGATAAATAAGCAGTATTGTCAAAGAAAAAGGGGGTTTACATTTAAAAGCAAGGTATTCAAATGATGACACTGTGGGCAGAGGGAGAAAAGACAGCTCCAATGATTGTCTATGAATTACAGCTAAGCCACCACCACGACCAGTGTAGCGGGCTTTCTCCAGATAGCTGTAACCAGGAGGACAGGCATCATTAAGTGCTGCGTAAACTGCAGGCTGATGCCATGTTTCCATTAAGCACATAAGGTCTAATCTCTTATCAGTGATGTGGTCTTGGATGAAAGATGACTTATTTGTGAGGGATTGTGCATTAAAAAGTTCTATTTTGAGCGTTGATGGGGTGGTGAATCTCATTATTGGCCGTAAAACACTAAAATCCACTCCATGTTTTCTGTCATGCGCTGTGCTAAAAGATCTCGCAGTGTTTCCCGTGCAATCCAGTTTAGATTGGTGAGATCTCGCGGTGATTCCCATGTTACCAAAACGGAGAGCAAAACTGTTGTGATGACGCGGCAGATGTGCGACGGAGGTCCAGATGGATGGTATGGCTGATGCAGAGTTTTCAGGCTGATGATAAACTAGCCCGCGACGAGAGCCTCTATGGATGTAACGCCGTCTGCGCAGAAGTCCAAGTTCCTTAATGACCGCGATGCACGCCGGAAATGTGCGGTCGTTGAAATTTAGCATATATATATATAACCATATATATATATATATATATATATATATATATATATATATATATATATATATATATATATATATATATATATAACCATATATATATATATATATATATATATATATATATATATATATATATATATATAACCATATTAACCACTATAGTTATTTTCTTTTTTTTCTGTATTTTTATATCAATATTGTACAAGATTACACTATTCTAATAAATGTTGTTAACAAGCTGGGTAAAGTAGGCTACCTAAACTTATGTACCTAAATTGTTTAATGCAATACACCACATTACTAAAAAACACAAAAAACAAAAAAAAACATATATATATATATATATATATATATATATATATATATATATATATATATATATATATATATATATATATATATATATATATATATATATATATATAATTTAATGTGTATTTAGTAATGCAGTAATGGACGACAAACTATAAGCAATCTACCCAGCACTGTCAGTGTGTAATGCATGAAATTTTACACAACTGTGAGCATAATACTTGATTCCTATATTTACGTACAAAGTTACTACATAACTTAGCAACTGAAAAAAAAAAAACAGTTACACAAGCAAATGATCTGAAAAAAACAACAATTTATTGGCATGTTTAGTTCTTTTAATGGTTTATTGAACATCAGTGTATTTTATCATACTGCCATTGCTTCTGTTAATGAAAGCCATAAGGCACTTGAAACCGTTTGTTACATTGATTTTTACCATGATTAAGGGGGGGTTTAATAGCCCTAAACTATGGTAAAATTCATTGTAATGCATGGCTTCAAGTGGCTTATCGCTTATTAAAACCATCTATCAAAGTTCATCCGTGTGGAGTACATTTCTAATGATGTGTTACTTGGCATAAATACGTCAGCACACAGCACGTTCTTCACACAGCCGACCTCCAGTAGTTCTCTGGCACACTAAAATCCAATGTACCGGGAGTTCTTAAACTATGAAAGAAACCTTAAATCACACTCTGACCTGGCCCGCAGCCCAGCGATCAAAAGCCCACCAGACTGACGTGCGAGGTGAATGACAATGCGAGAAGAACCTATCAAGGATAAGTGCAAGTCCATTTGAAAATGACTGTATCCGCTCCCATTATCAGCACTGCAATTTAGAAAGCGATGGCATCAGCAGAGCCAGAGCTAAAGCAGTGACGCAGACGCCGGGCTGCTCTTCTATTTCCAGAATAATAGAGATTCATGAGGTCAGGATCTTCTTTCTTTATTTCTAGCGCATTGATGCGTTTTTTATTTACAGTGGGGTCCAAAAGTCAAGTGAAAATGCTGCCACCTGCATTTCTTTTTAATTTAATACGAATTATGTCATGCTAAATATATTGTCGAACAGGGAATTTTACCTGCATTTCATTCAGAATGTATTTGTTTTGCCTCCCTTTTTACTTAATGACAGCTACATGAACATTTTGCATAAAATCTGATGATCATATTCATCATTTGAGAATCATCAAAAGTGTTTTTGCGCTCAGCTAAAACTGTTGCTGTTCAGCGCTTTTTCTCCACATCCCATATTATAATAGTCTTACACTGTACACATTTTTTGTTGGTTTAACTTAAAAAAGTAAGTAACCTGGTTGCCTTAAAAATTTAGAGTTTATTGACATTAAAAATTTGAGTTGATACAATGAAGGAAATTTGTTTTATAAATAGAAACTCAAAATATTATTGTATCTGAACCACATAAAAAAAATTGATAGATCATGAAAATAGCACTATTTGGCATGTTTCGTTGCTTCATCAGAAATAAAACAATTACCCAATATGCTTACAAAATCTTTTAATAATATTTTAATAAAGGTTTTTGAATCTCAAAATATGTTCATTGTATTAACTCAAAATTTTAATTTCAATGAACTCAAAATTTTACGGCAACCAGGTAACTTTTTTTCTAAATAATTTTTTTACAGTGTAGGTTTAGGTTTACAGTGTAGGTCTTTTGCATATTAAAAAACAAGTTACTTCGTTTAAATTTGAAAAGTTTAGGTTACTTCGAAAAATATGTTTCAAACAATACAACATGTATAAACCTGGAAAAAAGTAGACATTATTGTGTCTGGAAAAATGGAAAGAAATTGCCGTTCTGTCAGTTCCGCCCAACCCACCAAAGCAAAACACTGTCGCGTACAGGTAAGAAAGCTGTTACCATAGTTTTCCATTTTTACCTTAATGCTGTTTAAAGAGGAGTCATAATACAAATAGTATGAATGTATGTACACTGTAAAAAAATATTTAGAAAAAAAGTTACCTGGTTGTCTTAATTTTGAGATCCGACAACCTTTATTAAAATATTATTAAAAGATTTTGTAAGCATATTGGGTAATTGTGTGTGTTTTATTTCTGATGACACAGTGAAACATTCCAAATAGTGCTATTTTCATGATTTATCAATTTTTTTATGTGGTTCAGATACAATAATATTTTAAGTTTCTATGTATTAAACACATTTCCTTCATTGTATCAACTCAACGTTTTAATTTCAATAAACTCACAATTTTAAGGCAACCAGGTTACTTACTTTTTTAAGTTAAACCAACAAAAACCAACCAATTTTTTTTACAGTGTCGTATGAATGTAATCTGCACACACTACATTTGCTATGTTGCCCTTATCATGTAACCTACCACCATCAATTACATTGCTTCACAGCCATTCATAAATCCTCTCCAGTGGCCTCATGGGTTAGTAAAGTGCCCATCATATGCACACTTCAGAATCAGAGCACTTTTGCCTACTCTTTTATGAGTACTGTCAATTCGGACATACTACTTTTCCCACATTCTGTGTTTCGCCTACAATACATGTATTGTAGCCAATGGAGCCAGCAAACAAACTAGGTCAGATATTGCAGATTCTACCCAACATAAGCTGCAGTATCCATTTCAACCACTCACTGTCAATATTGCATTATTATATTGCACCTTTAATAACCCTCTGTAGACTGTCCATGTGCAGGATAAAAAATAAATAAATAGCGGAAATGCGAAAGTCCTGGAGCTGTCAAAAGTTTCGCTGAAAATTAAACATGAATTTCTTGGTCCTAGTAACACAGACACATATAAACATATTTCATTTACACTGATCAGGCGTACCATTATGACAGGTGAAGGGAATAACACTGATTATCGCTTCATCATGGCACATGGGATATATTAGACAGCAAGTTAAGTTTTTGACCTTAAAGTTGATGGGTTAGAAGCAGGAAAAATGGACAAGCATAAGGATCTAAGGGAGTTTGACAAGGGCCAAATTGTGGCTTGACGGCTGGTTTTGAGCATCTCCAAAATTGCAGATCTTGTGGGTTTTTACCGGTCTGCAGTGAATGTCATAGTGAGATTGACTTTGTAACAACGTCTTTAGTGCCTTTTATGGGTCTTGTGAGTGGGTCAGTGGAAATATACTAAATGTCAATGGAGGCCTTTTTGAAGCCTTTCTCAGCCATCAGCTTTCAACAAAAATATCTTCATTTGTGTTCCGAAGATGAACGTAGGGTGTTACGGGTGTCCAACGACATGAGCGTGAGTAATTAATGACATAATTTTCATTTTTGGGTGAACTAACCCTTTAACATCATGTGGATGGCCAGGTGTGTGTGTACCTGGGGAACACATGGCACCAGGATACTCTATGGGAAGAAGGCAATGAAATGCATTTGGGCAAATAACATGGGACCATTATGGAACCTACGGACAATCAAATACGGGGCCAATTTTTCAGTCAATTTCATACACATATGGGCCCCACATACAAATCATATTGATAATGCACCCTTCAACAAAGCAAGGAATGGTTTGAGGAGCACAATGAGTTTGAAGTGTTGACTTGGCCTCCAAATTCCCCAGATCTCAGTCCAGTCGAGCAGCTGCGGTATGTGCAGAACAAACAGTTCCGATCCATGAAGGCCCCACCTTGCAACTTACAGGACTTAAAGGATCTGCTGCCAACATATTCGTGCCAGTTACCACAGCACACCTTCAGGGGTCTAGTAGAGTCCATGCCTTGATGGGTCAGGGCTGTTTTGACAGCAAAAGTAGGACTAACACAATATTGGGATAATAATGTTATGCCTGATTCGTATACTGTATATATACTACCAAAACTGTTACAAAACATAGTGGGCTGAAAATAGATGTAAAATAATGAAAATGATTCTGCACAACTGATGACCTCACTAGTATTGGATCAGTAAACCACAGCTGCCTGGTGACTAGTAAAGATATGGACCCTTCGGACTACGATCTCTCTGCCATCACCTGCAGCTACTACAAAATTGGTCTGTCTATCAAGAAAGCAATGAATGAAGTAGGCTATAAACTTGTGGGAACGTATCTGTAGTGCACTTCCCATGTCAAGTACCTTGAGAGCAACTTGACAGCATTGATGAAGAGATACAATAAGCAAACCACAGTGACATTCCGGTAGGAAAAGTGTTCTCTCAACAACCAAGGACAGTTGAGGAAGCTTTGTATGGAACAACTAGGGTAGCAAGAATATGCTTTAAAATTCATTTATAATGACCTAAAATTGAGTCTAGTGTAGAATATATTTTATTATTATCATTATACACCAAATTCACCTTAGATGTGTTGCTATTCAAACAGATTGACCGTATGAATTAACCAATGTGTCAATCCGATCAATTATTCCTCTGATAATTTTTAAATAAATTAAACATGAAATATTGATTTGAGCTTATTAGCTTGCAGTATGTAACCCTCACTAGATTCCCTCATGTAGTTTTATATTGGAATCCAATTCAGAATTATTAATTTTCCACTCAGGGCATGATGTTTTCTTAAGAGTACTCTTTATATTTGTATTTTTTATGTGCATTTTGAGTCAATTGTACCACAGGTTTTGTAAATCCCCCTTACTTTTTTTTTTACTGACAAAGTAAAACATTAAAATATTCCCAATACTCTTTCTAATGGTTCAGGTTATATTTTCTGTTCATTCTTTAAAAAAAACAACAACAATGCACTTCATAAAACATCCCTCAAGTCAAATCACCTTAATTTATGTAATGCTTTTTGCAACACAGATTGCTTCCAAGCAGCTGTACAGCATCTCTAAGTTGCAGTAGCACATACCGGTGTGTCCAGGTGTCCTTGAAATGTTTCAGTGAGCTCAGTTTTGACTGGCATCTGTTGGTTCTCCTTCGCAGCGCACCGCACTCTCTGGGTAAGATTTCTGGAAAATAACTTCAATTCATTCATGTCACTGAGGAGTTTTCCTCAGGTTCAAGGGTGTGCAGCTAATTATTGAGCTTACAGAGGATTTCTAATTTGCCGGCCGCCTACAGCCTGTTCCACACTACCAATAGAACAAGCAAAAAACAAGCGCGCGAAATCAACAGCGTTCATCTGCACGTCTCTGGAGGGCTGCGTGAAGCTGTTAATTATCACAGGTCACGTGAAGGGAAACGAGGAATGAAGGTCAGTGAAAAGAGCATTTCATTCCCTAGAAAAAAAGAAATGCATATTTCCCAAGATACAATTACTGCAAAATATATTATTTATACTGTATATATTATATTATTTGATTCAAATACTGCATTTCTGTTGTTTTTTGTTTGTTTAGTTTTTTATAAAAGATGCAGCCTGTGAAAATGAAAATGTTTCACTGCTGAATTCCTAAACCTCCAAAGCAAAATGCCAAATGTGTGAAGTCTGTCATTTCCAAGTTTGAAATAGTTTTGCATGTCCCAATTCAATATCCATGTTTCGATACATTTTTGGTAGGCTTCCATGTATAGGTTATTATAAAACCATAAAAAGACTATTTAAATATGAATCCTGCATGTTCTGCGTGTCTCTGTGTGAATGAATGAAGCAGACGTGCTGTTTCACACACACACACACACACACACACACACGCACACACACACACACACACACACACACACACACACACACACACGCACGCACACACACAGAGAGATAGAGAGAAGCAGACGCACTGTTTTACACACACACACACACACACACACACACACATACGCGCACACGCACAACACTCGCAGTGTTATCAGCCTCTGTAGCCTTACAATAGTACATGAGGACATGAACTTAATCTCCAGAGCTGCTCTGAGATTCACTTCATGAGCATTTTACCAAAAACTATCGTCATATAATAACTCAGAGACTGAATAAATGTGCGGTTTAACTTGACAGAAGTATATTACTGCTGAACAGTAGAATTTAGATATGTCTCAAAGTAATAATAATACCAACATTAAAAATATTAAAATACAAGTAATTAAAGTTGTCTTCCATGTTTTAATTTTAACAGTAGAGCTCATTGTGCAGCACTTTGTACTTAAATTTCATACGTCACAGTGATGTGGCATCTGTGCTGTCTCAAGTCGGACAGAATTTCGAACCAGCATGCCTTGCTTCAAGTCAATTGTACATCAGTCTATATAGCGCCGCATTAAGCAAAACACACCATTTGGCTTCGACCATGATGTTCGTTTTAGGGCGGGGCTGGTGTTTGTTTAACCAATGTTTGTTGAGAATTGCATTTGCTGCTGCACACGATTGCTGTTAGTATTCAAAAGTACCAATGTAATGTAATGCAATGTAATACAAATATGACATTATATCCTAGTAGAATATACAGTTTAAAATGGACTTTTTTTTAAATTCCATGCAGTCTACAAATATCTCTTATTTTGCTGTTGTTGTTGCCATTAAGATAGCAGTAGATGTTCTTGCACCAGACATCATCCCATTCTAGGCGATGAGTCTCTGCAAAGGAAAAGTTAATGATGTTATGCTTTAATGTTGAACAGTGCAGTATAGGGTCAGAAGGTGAATTGCACTGGACTTAGTACAAAGCCCATATGAACAATGACTCTTTGCTGCACATAAGACGCCTATATTCAACTGTAGAAGGGTTTAGTCCAGGATATTTGTTTTTGGCTGAGTGTGTGTTGTGTTAAATGGCAAACTGAAATCAATGAAAATCAATAAGACAAACAGTGGCAAATACACTACTCTAATGCAGCATTTTTGCATGTAGTATTAAAGAGTGTGCTTTATGCACAAAAGTCATTGCAATTTGCATTTTATCATTGTTTAAAGCAAACAGTAAACAGAATAAAAAATAAAAAAAACTTTACATTTAACATTTGAACCATATCTAAACCTTTTCGCATTTGGATAGACAATTGCCTGATTAATCTTTTATTAAGGATAATTGCAGTAAGACTTGTTTAATGCTTGCTTTTTAAGCAAACCACAATGAACACAGCAGGGAAATGGAAATCTAAGAAATATCCCTGCAGAAACGGATTGAATTACTTTAGAACAAGAGCTTTAAACAACATTACATCTTTTGAAGTAAAAGGATTTAAAAGCATTTCTAATCAATCACAACCTATTTATTTTCCAAGGTGAAACATTTATTTTGTTTTGATTTTCATATAAATAATTTCACTTGATGCCTAAAATGATCAGTTTAACTTGCACATGCCCATGGTGCACAGAGCTACCTTTGAAAAAAATCTTGATCCCACAAGCCATGACAACATATGAATTAATGAACAAAGTTGCCTTATTCAATGCATTATTAATATCCTGCAGTCAAACATTGGGGAGATGGCTTTCCAATAGCACTATATGACATTTCAACTCATGAAAACTCATGGACTCTTGTTTTTGCTCTCTCTATACACTCCTAAGCAGAAATACACCATAAAATCAGTTGCTGGGTACAGATTTCTTTCCTGAGTCGATCTAATTCAATGTTGTGTCAAAGGTACAGCCTGTGCTACTTTTTACTCAGTTATAGGGAGTATATGCTTTCCTACTGGACAAAAATAGAATAAAAATAATAACATGCATATATAGTTTCTTAACTTTTAGGAGAGCAATCTGGTTTCAAAGCAAATAGACATGAACTTGTAGCCCTTTGAATTTGACAGGGTTTACCGACAGTAAAAGAAATGCAGCAACCCTATTTTTCTCTAGATGGCGTTTTTCTTCTTCTTTTTTTCTTTTTCTTGTTGTGCTCATTCGGTGGCCATTTTGTTTGTTGTTGATTATTAATTCCGTTTCAAGGGAATATGATAGAATATACTACTTTGAAAGATTTTATTTCAAGAAATTCTGATATTTTAATGTACTCTCTACTTGATTAAACCTGCGTGCCTGAAATTTAGATCTTAGGAAAAATAAGACCAATAGCTGATGATTGATTTGAAAATATTGAAGAATTAATTGTTCACTGTTAATGTATCTTACTATAAATTAAACTACAAATCAGTTCACTTAGCGCTTCAACTATTTCCAGTCATGTAAGTACTGCTCCTACCAAAATGAAAAGACTGAAAAAACAGTCTGTACATGTTATGCCTCAATATTGTTATTATATTGTGCTTTTTAGCTTAAATGATTGTCTCCCCTGTTGGAGAAAAAACAAAAAAAACAAAATGCATATGCTGGTTAGGTGTGTTTTGAAGCATGGCAGCTGGTTTAACCTGGTTTAAGCTGGCCCTTAGTTGGTCATGAGCTGGTTTAAAGGCCCACCAAAATCAAAATGCAAGTTTTTTTTTTTAGCCCAAGTGTTAGCCTTAAAGTTATAAATAATGATATGTTCCAAAACAATGACAAAATTTGCATTTAGGATATAAAACCATTCAAAACTTTCAGTCTCTCACTTCCGTTAAAACAAATCTCAGATTTTGATGACATCATCGCAGACTTCACCTTCGCATCAAATCTTCTGTCCAATCAAAATGCTCTCTAAAGCCCGCCCCCTACACTAATGAAGCTGCGGCTGAAATCGCTCAGTTGGTCACAAATGTACTAATTTCTACATGGTGAAAGGCACATAGAGCATTATATATGCGATAGGAAACGATTCAGTGTTAATATGCTTTCATTTGTGGCGAATTAAGTCTATTTTCACGTTAGTTTCACGCACCGCAGCGGCGCACACATCAACGGCTCTGGTCTAAAGTTAGATACAGACACGAGAGCGCAGCCCGGATCATATGCGCGAGTCCACGCAGTCAACAAAACACATCGACCTATCTGAATTCTGCACAGAATGCTGCATTTCAAAGTGATATGGAGGAGATTATGATGATAGCAGTTAGAAGAAACTGGCTTTACCAAACAGAAAGGGCCGCTCTACTGTAGTCAAACTATATTAACAAAACGCTATTGGCTGTTTCAAAAAAGGGGAGGAGCTGCTAACAGCTGGAGCCGTTTCAGGGGAATTTACGTCAACACATTGAATAATGTGGCGCGTTCCTAAGCACTTCAGTGGGCATTAAAACTGTTCAACTCCTGGTCCAAAGCAACTAGCTCCAGCTCAGGACCATCTTAAACCAGCTCAAACCAGCTGCCATGCTTCATTTTTCAAAAACTTCATGCAATGAGATGACATTCTACTCACCCTTAAACCATTGAACATTAAAACAAAATATTTTAAGTGATTTCTGTCATTTTGACAGGCAATAACTATTGCATTTGCCTGCTTTAAACAACATTCCAGTAAACACTGCTAGTATTAGAAAAATATAGGGTGAACAATTACATTTTAAAGCATCCATGCGTAAAAAAAACTTGGAAAGAGAAGTGAGGATCTGGGGAGAAAGATTAGAGATTTTTGCATTCCAGTAAATTATGTATGGGATATATCATAAATTGATAGAAGAACAGACCATTCATGTGCAGTGTATGTTCAGCCTATTCAGTCAAACTCACGGATATGGATTATTTGAGGCACAACCTTATGATCCGATTTGTTTCAGTCCTTTTCGAGTGGAACTTCCCCAAACTGGAAGTGCCTCCCATGATCTAAAACACAGTAGGAAAAAGGTGAATACAGAGTGCTATTAAGATTTTTTTTTGGACTGTTGTTGGCTACTGTGGTGCTGGGGGATTCACTGAGGTCTTCTTCAAATTGTCATTCAGGCAGCGAAGACCTTGTTTTCTCATTATAGAACAATCGAAAGGTAAATCATTCTGGGTGTCCCACATTTACCAAAGGAAATGATTCCAAACTAATCATATTGACGTAACGAAGTTGAGCTTCCCGGCTTTCCAGTTGACGAGTCATGTGCTGCAGTCTCTGCATTCTGAATGTTTCCGTGCTGCTGACTCAACAGATGGCACCGTTCAAGCGTCCAGACGTCTGCCTGAAGTGAGTGCATTCAAAATGAACAAACACTCAACTGAGAAATGCTACAATGAACTCAGACAGGAATTCAAAAGCAGAGATGTGAAGCCGTAAAATGATGAAACATGTCCTCGACTCTATTCTTGGCTTCGTAAAAGGCGTGAAATTAAATATTTTTTACCTTATCTTTGGACTGAATGGAGACACGACTAGTGACTACTGGAGAGAAATGCAAATTAAATTTAGCTTATGACATACCCTTTGAATGAGCAACGGTTGCGTCACTTTCACACTTATTTCAGCTCGAAACACCAACTGAATTTATACACCAACCACCACTGGTATAGCGCCTTGAAATGCGTTATTTCTAATGCTAAATAATTATATATTACATATTATGGTTTATCACAAAAGGCGATGGACAAAAGAGAATGTGTGTATATTTTCTAGTGTCACACAGAGCATGCAAAGTGTGTGTACCACACATATTTTAGGGGGGTGTTCTGTGTTACCTTATTTGCATAATTCCTTTATCGAGTCTGTTGCTAAAATGACAGCGTTTGCAAATAAAAAAATTCAAAAGTAGTAGATTAATACATCTAGTGCTGTATGAATATGATATCTAATATGAAATGTGTTTATTTCTGCTTATTTGGCATATACCTTGAAAAAGTATGTGCTTATTTATTTATTTGTGGAATGCATGCGAACCATAATCTTGTGATTAGTCTATAAATATGCAATATTGCCCAAGGCAGAATTCTTGTGGTACATGAAAGCATATCTGCCTGCCAACAGCAGTTGATAGTTGAATGAATTATTTGATTATTCAGCATAATCAATGCATTATTGCCATACGTGGCAGAAAGGGTGACTGCTCCATCAGTCACAACTTCAGGCAGGTGAATGCATTAGCACAGGACAAACACCATTTCATTTCAAACAGTTCAGTGATGCAAAACCAATTTTTTTGTTTTTCTTCATTAGCATTCAATTTCATTAATAGGTCAGTTCCTGTAATACACCATCACGTGTCTGCTCACAGACAACATGTATATATTACAAACTGTGTATGACCACAAATTTATTTTTAAATTTAATCTATCCCATCCATCCATTCGTCTTTCTGTCTATCCATCTATCTACAAAAAATACGTGGTTTCTCCGCTATTTTTCATAACAGGAAAAGGACATGACCTTCATGAATTCTACAATTGCTCTGTGAGATCCGCAAGGGCCTGACAACACGTACATAAGTCCCTATTAGGTTGGTAAAAAAAGTTAAGAAGCAGGGAGGTCGATTTGAAAAGCTATATAGCAAGTTTTCAGCTTTCCTGCAGCTCTTGAAATATGGATTTCTGGGTAGAATTCTGTGAAAGACATCTGAGATGTCTCCTTTGCACCTAAAAAAAATCAATTAGCCTGCTTTGAAACATGAAACAATATTTTGAAACGGACTAAAGTCACCTTGTAATGATGCCTGAACCTTTGTCTGTCCAGTTGTGTTAGAATAATTAAACATCAGTGTACGTGTTGTTCTGGATGATGGGGTGGCTACAGCTGGAAAGTAGCTGTGAGTCACTCCGAGATGTGTCTTTATAATCATGTGCCAATAAGTGTGTTTTGACTCTGTGTTAGAGAGTTCAACAATGACTGTGTGCATGTCCATGTGCCCTAACCTCCAGAAATAACCATGGCAACGTGTGACGGCGAGAGGGCTTGGGGCTGAGCTCACCTGTGACTCATTTGCAATAGACTTTCAGGGATATACACAAAAACACGCGCAACATTCCTTCAGCGCACTCATAATATGCCATCGTGGGGTTTGATTCTCCCCCGAGGTTGCACATCAAAGAGAATATATGAATATCCACTTGCTTATTTTCACAATGCTTATCTAAAACATTCTCAAGAACTGACCTAATTGAGATCCGACCCTGTCCCATCATATTTGCGCGTTCGCTGTTTTTTTTTTCTCAGGGAGGTTGAGCAATCAAACACACTTGTTGGCCTTTCTAGAGATACATTTTACATCAAAAATGTGTCAAAGTGGCATGCTGTCCACTCTTTTTTGATCTATTAAACATGTTGAATCGGAGATTGTTGGGTCGTTGAATGACTGAGATGTGACGTACTGTAATCTGGTGATTTTCGGCGTTGGTTGTGGAATGTCTGTGTAGCGTGAATGGGCCTGTTGGTGCCTAAAATGGGACCTGCCAAGTCTCTATGGCTAGAGTTCTAGCTCTATGCACATTTACAGTGTTTCTCAATTGTCCGTTGTTAACCACATGTGCCTGCAATTATTAAAACATTTCGTACCAAAGATATTTACTCTTACTTTTAAACAAACCTCTGTTATAGGGCCTTTCATGCTGCTATTTCTGAATTATGCAGGCAGGTTTGATTGTGCTGTCCCAGGAGATCAGCAGGAGTGATACAGAGAAAAAAACACATCAATAAAACACAAATATCATGTTCTGATATAAAAGCTGGAAAACCATGAAAGAAAAAAAAGTGTTTGTATTTCAGCACTGGGATCAAATGCCTTCAGCTATGTCACACAAGCACACGCAAGCGGCCAATTTGTAACCTTTAGCCCTTCCCAGCACCATTGTTGCCCTGACACACAAGCAATCCCATTTCAAAAGCTTCTGCGGTTCACAAATTCATCAAAATGAGCCTGTCTGTTTTACCATCCTCCATTTGCAACCTACAGTTCTGCAGCGACCATTAGATCAAGTGTAATATCGCAGTGGGGAAATGGGTGTGAATATGTATGGGGAATAATCCAATTATTGAAATGCTCAGGCACATTTTGGCTCCATAAGTAAAAAAGGCTAGAGGAAATGCAGTGTGGGCAGTGGGTTCTGTAATTTCATTTTTAAATGAATGACTGTGTTTAGTCTTTCCACATGGCTCATCAGCCTCTGAACCTCAGATGGGTTTTGGAAGCATATGCCCCATAAGTGGAGAGATGAGCCAGTTAGAGCGTTGGGAAGGGGTGGCATGGCGTTAGTTCTTGACTGAATTTGACGTTGCCCAGAAACGAAGCATAATTACCATCCTCAATGAGGCGACTGATATTTGGCCTTAGAACATTAAAGCAGCCATTGCCAGGCACTGATGGCCCTGCGATTAGTGGCAATTTGTCGATTTCACAGAAGTAAACAAGGGTAAATTGATATTGTTATGCTAGATTTGTATCAGGATTATACGCATATATGTAGTTTCATTGTAACTCTGTTTGATTATGCTATTCTGAAAGGGTAAGTTCACCCAAAAATTAAATGTATGTCATTAATGACTCACCCTAATGTCGTTCCACACCCGTAAGACCTCCATTCATCTTCAGAACACAGTTTAAGATATTTTATATTTAGTCAGAGAGCGTATCCAAGTGTATGCACACTATACTGTCCATGTCCAGAAAGGGAATAAAAACATCATCAAAGTAGTCCATATGTGACGTCAGTTACTTTTAGAATCTCTTGAAGCTTTGAAAATACATTTTGGTCCAAAAATAACAAAAACTACGATTTATTCAGCATTGTCTTCTCTTCCGTGTTTGTATTCAATCCTCAAATAAAGATTCAAAAGGTTATGAATAAGCATATTGATTCATGATTCGGACCACGTGTCAAACTGCCAAACTGCTGAAATCACGTGACATTGGCGGTCCGGATCATGCATCAATACGCTGATTCATAACCGTTTGAATCTTTATTAAGTAATTAAATGTATCCGGTTATAGATAAACATGCCTGTTGACAGTTTTTTTTTCAGTGGGAAGGGTATGAAAAGTCTTCACGTCCCCTGCACAGCCTGGAACATAACATCTATATCCATGAACTGCAATTTTCGCTGTCCTCGCGTGATGCATGTGTTGCCGTATACAAATGTTGGGGGCATACATATGATCCCAGCGATTGCGTCACAGATGGTGTTATGTCGAGAATCGCCTGTTTTTCTGTGTTTTTCACAAACAAGATTTACATATGAAGGAGGAAATAATGGTGTTTGAGACTCACTGTGTGTGATGTCCATGTACTGACCTCTTTTTATTCCACTATGCCATGGTTAATTTAATTTTTTACTCTAAGGCACCTTAAATAAAATAATTCTGCTATAAAACTTCAATTATAATGCTTTTGTAAAACTTTTTGTTTGATTGTTTTTTACCATCTGCTTAGTCAATACCATCAGTCTATGACTAATCATGACTAATTGGCCATCAGTGTGGCAATAGACAAGAGATAGGGTCTATAGTGTTCACCTATAATGGCACTCGTGTATCAGATTTGGGGTCTATCTATCATGAAACTCCAGCCAGCAAGTGACCTTTCTTTGGCAACACCTTAGAGTGAAGTCATCTGTGAGAAGAGTGGAAATTTATGAGTAGACTCAAGGCTGAGGCTAGCCACAGCTGACTGTGAAGCCTTCACCTTTGGAAAGATACTGCTGCAGGCTTGAAGATGTAGGGCAGTGGCGACGTCTTTTTTTCTTGCTTTCCCGGTCTGCTTTCACCTTCAGGAGCTGATCTATCACATGCATGCAGGCGGCAGTAATGCATGTCATTACTCTGTGTGTAGTTTTATTGGACTTTCGGCTTCCTGGGAAGGATGATCCCTGGGGCCTTCGAGAGAGGAATACATGCATTTTAAAACCCAGCTTGAAACCAAGCACCATCCCGCACCTACTTGAATGATTAGCGGAAGGGTATTATCAAGTTGAGGAGATAAGAAGGCACATCAAAGAGGTAAGCAAAGTCCCTCTTAAACATTTTGGGTACACCTTGTAAAGATATCAGTACAGCTTCCATTTTCAGCAAACTTGGTCCATTTTTTCACTGACAGGATGCTGACACTATAAGTTTCTACTGGTAGTATGGTAGTTCTGGGCCCAAAAGTTTTGCTCCTCTGTGTACCCTGCTTATCTTAAACAAGGAACCTCGAACATCACTGGATTGGGGGCAGGGTAGTCCTTTCCATGTATGTTTTTTAAACCAACCATCTGACAAGACTGACACTAGTTGCTCCTAAATCATACTCTACATTGGAAACTCCTGGTCATTTTTAGAGTAGTTCTACCAGAAAGATTCGGGAAGCTACATGAATTGCAAAAAGTAACAAGTTTATTGATAGCCCAGAAAGTATATTAATTAGATGTTCTTTGGTGTAGCCCCCACCTTAGCTTTCGGAGGTAACAGACTCTGCATTTCCTGCCTGAAGATGAAGGAAGGGGCACAGCTGACCCCCGGGAGGTATAGGCGGGGACCATCCTGGTGGTGGTGGGGACGTTAGAGGTAAATGTCGGCGTCAGCATCTGCGAACGTCTTGGACAAATGTGTAAGTGACCATCTTTTATACTCTGTGAATTAGGACATGATTGGTTAGGTCTGAATGTGACGCATGACATAACAATGAATCTTGCTGGCAGAACTTACGTTAAAGTTTTTATTTCTGAGAGTGGTTCCGCCAGTCTTTTGCTTGCTCTGATAGAAGAACCATCAACATGTTGGTGGGTAAAGGTGTATAAGTGAGTCTCGAAAGTTCAGATAAGGTGTTTTGTAATCAAAAATGTCTTGCGTCTTTGGAAAGCAAGGTACCTTCTAAATGGTGTATTGAGATAGCAAGTTCCTTTGTGGGTTGTGGATGTTAGCACTGTTGGGACCCGAAGCAAGCGTCCGGGGTCATTCAGCATTGTAGCACCAATTCACAGTGGAACAATAAACCCATTTAACAAAATGCTGAGACGACTGTAGTGTCTCGTCTCCACTCCATAGGTTTTGCCCCTTCTGTGTTTTTTCCTCATCAATGCACATTTGATCAAGTTGCGTTTGCCCCTACTAGTCGATTAATCTTTGCCACCTTTCCAAGTCTTCGCCTGCTGCCCACTACTGTCTGGGAATCCCTCTGCGGCAGCGCGCTCTGACAGGAACATAAGTCACAGGCTGCATTAAAAACACATTAGACTAGCGGATGGAATTAGGGAGGCCTCTCTTCTTATCTGACGGCAAACCGCAGTGCACACCCCCTGCCTGAAGAACCTCACATCCCACCCCCACGACATGCATCACCATCTGCTTGTGACAATCGCATGACTTATGCATCCATTCCTTATACTCCCCTGCACTTCGGCCATGCCAACATTATAAATGTATGATACCTCGGAATAATCTGAGCAACGTTCCCACAACTCCCATTTCTCTGGGGCCCACAGTGTCACTTTCCCCCAATAGAAAGTGTGAGAAGTTTTGCTTGCAGTAATTTAATTTGCCATGACTCGTAATGCTGCCATGCCCAGATGACTGCACTGAGAGAAATCAGTCAGAGCAGTCCATTAGCGAGCAAACTGTGGCTCTGTTGATTGATAGTCAGAAATGAGACAGCAATTGCAATATTTTATGATTGAAGAAGGGCCGCGTGTAGGCCAGACAGATAGATAATGAAGCACTACCCCACTCGTGCCCCTGCCTCCTGCATATTTACGTTGCTGCTCTGCGGTAATAATCTTCACTGTTGCATTCATTTTGAGTCTGGGAGTAGGGGTTTTGTGCACTTCATAAACACCCATTTAAATAAAGAATTATCATGCTAGCTCAGAAGCAGTGCAAATGATGCATAGTCACAATCAGTAGCTCTGAAACATCTAGTTTTTTTTTTACACTGTTTTGAAGCTAAGTCAAAACATTATCCGCATGAATGTTGATGTTATTCAGTGTGATTTACGTACAATTCTGTTGTCAGTGTCGCAAACAGGAAAGCCAATTAAATTTAAGACTAATTAAACTGGTTAAATGGCACAAAGGTGGGATGGTCTGTTGCTTTATCATTAGAAGTATACTCTTTAACTGTAGTTTTACCTGTCACTTGCTCACAAATCCCTTAAGTATTACTTTCTGGGATATTAATCTCAGAGGCTCTTATTATTTGAGTCATCATCTCACAGGAAAAATTACAGATAACACTAATTGGGCCCATTGAGTTTCTGTTAGTCGGGCTTAATACATGTCAAACCTGCTAAACCGCTGATAAATTGGTTTTTGAGATATCTTAAGGGTAAAGCGATATCTTGATCAATGACTGAATTAACTATCTTGTTTCCTTTCTAGGTATCTACAGGCTTTAAATATGTGCGACTAGGGAGTGTTCACTTCCCAGATAACACGTACATCTCAGAGACGTCTATTCGATGTGCGTTTACATCTAGAGTGTTTGCTCATCTGCAGATGTCAAATAGACGTTTATAATAATAATAATAATAATGTGTTCGATTTATATAGCGCTTTTCAAGGTACTCAAAGCACTTTACATAGAAGGGGGAATCTCCTCAACCACCACCAATGTGCAGCACCCACCTGGATGATGCGACGGCAGCCATATTGCACCAGAACGCTCACCACACACCAGCTGATTGGTGGAGAGGAGACCGAGTGATGAAGCCAATCAGGAAAGGGGGATTATTACAATGGGTATATAAACAATGTATTTAAGATGTTTATGACTAATGATTGATGTATGTAAAACCATATGTTTGTAAACAGCAGATGCTTTCCAGATTAAGTGATCTTTAACAGACATCTTGCAGACATACGTGTGCTATCTGGGTTTGGACCCACACTTGCTAAATTGTAGTCTAAATGTATAACTACACGTTTCGTGTTCTGGTACTTCTGTTTGGTTAGTAATCGTACATAAAATGTAGGAATGCATACAGAGCCCCGCATGTGACATGTAAGCAAAAAAGGTAAATAGTGCGCACGATTAACTATTTTGTACCCTCGATTTATAAGTCGTGTTCACGTTTTACTAATTCGTTTCCTCAATTTATAAATCGTGTGCACGATTGAGCAAATCGAGGGAACAAATTAGTTAAATGTGCGCACGATTTAGCAAATTGAGGGAACAAATTAGTTAAACATGCGCATGATTTAGCAAATCGAGCAAACTAATTAGTAAAACGTGCGCACTATTTATAAATCGAGGGAACTAAATGGTAAAACGTGCGCACGATTTATAAATCGAGAGAACTAAATGGTAAAACGTGCGCACGATTTATAAATCGAGAGAACTAAATGGTAAAACGTGCGCACGATTTATAAATCGAGAGAACTAAATGGTAAAACGTGCGCACGATTTATAAATCGAGAGAACTAAATGGTAAAACGTGCGCACGATTTATAAATCGAGGGAACTAAATGGTAAAACGTGCGCACAATTTATAAATCGAGAGAACTAAATGGTAAAACGTGCGCACGATTTATAAATCGAGGGAACTAAATGGTAAAACGTGCGCACAATTTATAAATCGAGAGAACTAAATGGTAAAACGTACGCACAATTTATAAATCGAGAGAACTAAATGGTAAAACGTACGCACAATTTATAAATCGAGAGAACTAAATGGTAAAACGTACGCACAATTTATAAATCGAGAGAACTAAATGGTAAAACGTGCGCACAATTTATAAATCGAGAGAACTAAATGGTAAAACGTACGCACAATTTATAAATCGAGAGAACTAAATGGTAAAACGTGTGCACGATTTATAAATCGAGGGAACTAAATGGTAAAACGTGTGCACGGTTTATCAATCGAGAGAACTAAATGGTAAAACGTGTGCACGGTTTATCAATCGAGAGAACTAAATGGTAAAACGTGTGCACGGTTTATAAATCGAGAGAACTAAATGGTAAAACGTGTGCACGGTTTATCAATCGAAAGAACTAAATGGTAAAACGTGTGCACGATTTATAAATTGAGAGAACTAAATGGTAAAACGTGTGCACGGTTTATAAATCGATGGAACTAAATGGTAAAACGTGCGCACGATTTATAAATCGAGGGAACTAAATGGTAAAACGTGCGCACGATTTATAAATCGAGGGAACAAATTAGTAAATTGTGCACACGATTTAACCTACTAGTTTTTTACTGCATGTGCGTGGCTCCTTAGAATGCACCTTATTGGCTCTCAGTAGATATTCTTTTTAATGTATCATTATTAGTTAATATTGAATGTTTTTATACAATGTCAAATGTATTAAAGGTACAATAGGTAGTTTATTGCCACTAGAGATTGCCTCTTCAAAACAAAGGTGTAGCTTGATGACGCAAAGATTGACCGTGGATTCATGAGAGATGTTGTCTTTACAAACCTTTTTTTATGCCACAGTCTGTGCTCCCGATTCCAGAAATCGAGTTCCCTTATCGAAAGGTTCCTCGTATTGCGTATGGGAAAAACTCCTTTTCTCGAGAATATGAAGCAAAACTTTATTAATAAAGGTATCCATGTAAAGCGCAGTGCAGCTGCACGGCAATAGCCAGGCGCGAGGCGCGCTCTGATTGATCGGGCCGCGGCAACTGCAGGAACCTATGGTGAGGCGGCTGAGAGGAACGAACCAATGGGGGCACTCCAGAGAGCCCGCCGGAAAAGGGGGCTTATAAAAGACCCTGCTATTGCCATGCAGCTGCACTGCGCTTTACATGGATACCTTTATTAATAAAGTTTTGCTTCATATTCTCGAGAAAAGGAGTTTTTCCCATACGCAATACTCGTTCCCTCTCTCAGGGAACCGAGGTTACGAAAGTAACCGAGTACGGTATGATGTCATTGATAGGCAATGCACAGACGACTGGCTTATTTCCTAAGCCATACTGTAAGTACACAAGTCAACAAAATATATAACACTGTTCTTGTGGTTTTTAGATATTTTAATATTGACCGTGGATTCATGAGAGATGTTGTCTTTACAAACATTTTTTTATGCCACAGTCTGTGCTCCCGATTCCAGAAATGGTTTTTAGATATTTTTGGTTTTTAGATATTTTAATATCTAAAAGTCGTTTAGTTTCGAATCATCCGCCATTAACTTTGTCTGATAGTCGAGATACACTAAGATTCAGACTTAGGGTTGCATAGTTATAGCCATTTTTTCAAGGTTTTTTTCCATGTTAAAACTCCACCAAGTGTCCAGTCGCCCTTTTTCACACGCCCACAGATTGCGCTCTTACATATGTGTGGAGTTTGGTGGAAATATCTAATTCTACGCAAGTTATAGCCTTTTTAGTAAAAATGGCTCACCCACTTTGAACATTTTGTTCTAGTAGGTTTTTTTGTCAAGTAGGTTTTGAAATACCCCACAATTTTACCCCACCATTTTACAGGGAATGCGTGTTTATACAAATTTCACCAGTGTGCAATGCATCATATCGCAAACAAGATGAAAGATTATCAATGCACGAATCAAAGAAGACTGAGAGTTTCTTACATGGTTTTCCACAATCATTTTTTTATTATATTGCTTTATGTGGACAGAGACAAATCCTTTAGAACAGTGAAATCACTCACGGTAACAATAACTTCTCCGTCTTGTCCACACTCAACTACAGCCTCTCACAGGAGACTGAGTCACCGACTCGCATTCAAAATAAATGATTTCAGGACGCCACGTCCCTGATGATTGCTGTCAGTGTGAAGGCTCCTCAAGAAACTGAAAACCCCTGCATTAGACAACCGAACTGACATGTACATACACCTGTAGTACAAATGACCTGTGCTTGTTCTGTTATTTAGGGAATAATCTACTGATTAGTAATTTATTATTTAGCTGCCATCTTAAGCACATTTTTTTGTGTTTTTTAAGAAACTAATAACCGCATATGGCATTGAACAACATGAGGTTGAGTAAATACTGTCCCTTTAAGGCTTGCTGGCGTTGTGCATGATCAGCTACCAGTCCTGGCACTTGGCATTTAACGTGTCTTGTGCACTTTATTGTAAGTCACTTTGGTAGGAAGCCATATGCTGAGAATATAAATGTAAATATAATATGCCAGTTGCACAGATTCTCTGCATGTGAGAGGAATAGACTGCTGCAAACCCAAGGTCAGTTTAAGCTGCTGTAATGGGACATTGTGGACACATTGGTAGGAATGAATCTTTGTGGATGATCATGGAGGGAAATGTGAGCATTAACTAAATTATACGGAGATCAATCTAAAGTAATCTCCCCAGGGAATATTGTGATTTGTGCATACCCAAAATCAGATTGAACAGATGTTTGTTGTTGGAGAATTAGGTTTATTGATTGCTTGTTCAAAGCACGTTTTGATTCGTTGACTTTCATACTAAAGCACATCCAAAATAATATCTTACACATGTAGTGTGCTATTTAATTAATATACATTTAAAGGTATAATATAGTATAAATACACCGATCAGGTATGACATTGCTAATATTGTGTTGGTCCCTTTTGCTGCCAAAACAGCCCTGACCCGTCGAGGCATGGACTCTACTAGACCCCTGAAGGTGTGCTGTGGTATATAGCACCAACATATTAGCAGCAGATCCTTTAAGTATTGCAAGTTGCAAGGTGGGGCCTCCGTGCATCGGACTTGTTTGTTCAGCACATCCCACAGATGCTCGATTGGATTGAGATCTGGGGAATTTGGAGGCCAAGTCAAAACCTCAAACATGTGCTCCTCAAACCATTCCTGAAACATTTTTGCTTTGTGGCAGGGTATATTATCCTGCTGAGAGGGCCACAGCCACCAGGGAATATGGTTTCCATGAAAGAGTGTACATGCTCTGCAACAATGCTTAGGTAGGTGGTACGCGTCAAAGTATCCACATGGATGATGCTTTAGTATTATCCACAAATAATGATGTACAGATGGTGTACAGTGGCAAGATTATAGAAACTAATAGAACAGAACTTACTTGATACTGAAAGGTTTCATTTTGTGTGACCAGATTATTGTGTTATCTTCCATATTACATGTCCATTTATTTACTCACTCATTAAGTCGCTCATAAAATATTGATTTGTGCTGTAATTATATTATTATTTGAGAAGGAAAGACCATAGAGCACTAGAAAAGGCAGTGTTGGAGACTGGTTGCCGGGGTGACGGTCAGGTTAGCAGGCCTTGTTAAATATTTGATTGCAAAATGAAGAGAGCCATGTAGGGAATTTATAAATATGTTCAGATGTTTCTAACAATACGATAAAAGGATAAATATAATTTGCTGCCTCATTATCTTAATTTAGTTTATTAATGTGGCTTCTGTTACGCAATAAATCTACCAGGAAAAAATACAGTTTGTTTACATGTGTACAGACTATAAGGATCGTAAGCATTTTTATTGCAATCAGGATAAATTGACCCAAATAATTTAATGATTTTCTTTGGCAGATTGTTTCACATAATTTCAAAGTGTCTATAATCCTTAGTCATTAATTATAGTTGATAATTTAATGTTTACATACAGATGGTCTATTATGCATAATATTTTCATCTACGACACATTTGTATCTGTAAGTACAGTTAATGCTACTAGAAGCAGCGAGTGAAAGAAAAAAGTACTACAATAATGATAATGAAATGACTAGTTATATTTGGCTTTGTACGTCAGTCTTACTAATGGCTGTGCAGAAACTGCATTTTCAGAAAAGCTGTAATTATTGAGATCAAGGGTTTTCTTCTAAATCATTGCACTGACTCATACTGAATCAAATTGAAACAATTTAACATAGTCGGAAAGAAAATCTTTTAAGGTTTTTTAATCCGCTTAATTAGAAAGGGTAGTATCAGTCCACTCATGTCAATGGCAGTTGCTCGGCTGGAGCAATCCTTCAAGCAGGAATAAGCATGGAAAAGCAATTCTTTCGTAAAATTCCACTCATGATTTTTGTAAATTTATGATGTTTTACACAAATAATTGAATCTCGCTTCTAAAATATGTTATAATAACATTTGTCAGTATCCGAGACCACAAGGATAAAAAAGAGCCAGTAAACCAAACAAAAACTTACTGAATGCAAGTCATTTCCCTAGATTTTATAGTGGAGAATTCTTGTCTTGAGGAAACAAGGAAACTGTTTGGAGAATCCTTCCTGTCTTCTACAATATTTAGAATCACAGCTGATGTATTATATTTCAAATTCGACCATATGTTTGTTATTTGCTCGGGATTTCATTGATAACAATTTACAAATGGCATTTTCTGATTCAGTCAAACAGTTGAACATCAGAGCTCTGTTCTAAAACCTTACTGCCCGCGGCTGTGGTCTCCAACATTCGAATATACGATTGTTGCATTACGTCCCTGATGACAGTCACAAAGAACTTTCAATTTTGCCCTCCACTTATATAAAAGAGTCACATTTGGTTTTGAAAGCCAGTCTAACAAATTTCAGCAGGTAATTGCTGTGCGGAAACCCCATTTTCAGAACAGCAGTAATTGGTAAAATGCAAGGTTTTTTTCTTTGAAAATCATTCCACTGACTCAAATTGAATCAAATTTATAATTATTGAAACAATTTACCATTGTATGAGGATTTCTTCCCTTCCCCTTAATTAGAAAGTCTAGTGTCAGTCTATTAATGTCAATGGCAGTTGCTTGGCTGGTGCAATCAGGCAAACTGGTATAAACCACATCCAATGCTTTTTTCACCTTTAAATGCAGGACATCATTCACTACCCTCCTCCTTATTCATTTTTTAAAGTCCACCTTCTTAACATTCCTTAATTAATTCATTATAAACAATATCACACGTATATTGAATATAACATTATTTTATATAATGAAGAAGAATGCCTAATTTCCCTTTTTCTTTTTGGGTAAAAAATGAAATAGGGTCTTTAATGACCCAATGTGTGTAACAGTGTTTCTGCACATCAATAATAACATTTTTGATGACTGAATAAGTGCAATTCACCTTTATTCTTCAAGGTGGTGATGTATGTTACACACTGATGAAGTGACGTTTCACAAGAAGAAGAAGTTTCATCAGCAAAACTTAAAATGGCTCAGCGATTTACGGCAGAGCAAGAACTGAACGCAATCAAATATTAGAGTCACTGCCACATGATGGTGGATCAAAATATTGATTTTGAAGATGTTGAAAATGATAGTTTTGAGAATCTGTTTGAGATGGCGAATATGAGCCAGATGCTGAATGTACTGAAATGAGCTCTGACGAGGACATTGATGATGGTATAAAACATCTGCTCAAATTGAACCCTTCCAAGCTCTAAAGGAATTTAGAAAAAAAATTTAAAATTTTAAAAAAAATTAAAACAAAATATGCGTTTTTAATTCTTCTGAGTTTTATACTATTGCAGCAGGTAGAGATCCACCCGTGTTAGATATAGTAATATTGACTGGTCAAACATTCATGCATTAAGGGTTAAAGGTGTACTAAGTCATTTTGGTTAATTTAAGAAATTGAACACATTTTCACTATGGTAAAATTAATGAATAATGAATGTATAAATACATTCTCACAAAACAAATGACTGCCAATGTGTTTAAAAAAGCATAGTAGGTTTTATGGGGCTAATTAATGTAAATACTAAAAATACACACACACACACACACACACACACACACACACACACACACACACACACACAAAAATGACCTTTTAACAATGATAAAATAATTAATTGGGACCACTCATTTTACAGAAATAGAGTTCAAATCAGCTCAGCTCAAATCAGATTTGGAAATAACGCATATGTCTGGAACTCCATGTAGCACCCATACTACTCTCTTTTGGAAATAAATAACTTTTGTCAGAGATAGTGAAAAGCCCATATTAATGAACAAAATAATTTGGCATGTAACTTCAAAAGTAACCGATCTGGAACACACTACTTTTAGGTAGCAACTCCACATGCCATACAAACACAATTTACTATATTAGTAACAACTGGAATTCAATTATTTCTAGGTATATGCAACAAATCGTATGGCAATTCAAAACTAAATTCTTTAAAAATATGGTTCCTTACGTGTTAGTATCTTTCCTAAGAAACCTTTGGGGATTAGAGTCCTTTTCTCCTGCTCTTTTTGTTTTTTAATATATATACCAAAGCTAATGGCTTTACTCAGCCATCCAGCTGTGTACTTCTTGATACATACATTAGTGGTTAGATTTAGGGGTAGTGCTCATTTATGTATAAAACAACGTATCATTTTTTTGTCATTTTACATTTCTTGTTAAATCAGGTTGGTGTATACATAACCATTACTTGGGTACCATTTTGGACATTTCAACTGAAGGGTACATGAGATTCTAACTTAATATTTGACCTTAACAACATCCAGCATGCACTGATGACCTTTAGAGCTGTCTATGTAGACTTCTCACTAGGAACAGATAACTGGTCCTGCGTTACAATGGGCAGGATGATTCACCATATATATATATATATATATATATATATATATATATATATATATATATATATATATATATATATATATATATATATATAAAAGGATGAAGACCAAAGATAATCAGTTAGCCCCGGAACAGGAAACCAAGTTGTCTCGAGGTAGCCAACTTTAGGGCTGGTATTTTTGATAAAGAAAGAGGGACTCGGCACATAATCCATTTGACTGGGAAGATAGAGCTAAACATACAACCAAACTTTTATGCAAATCATTGTATTTCAGTTCTTTCAACTTAATATTCACCACTAAGATGTTGTGTTATTCTTCCTAAGGGTGTATGCTTCCTATGGGTGAAGGCAGCGTGAATGACATGAATGTGATTTTTTTTTTTCCCTCCCCGTTTTTGCCCATTAAGATTCTAGAGGTATTTTGAAGTCTGTCAGTAATGTGAAACAATGCATCCGTAATCAAGGACATACAACTTGAATGGATGCCGTTCAAAAGAGCTCTCCCGCATTGTATCGTGGTGATTAGGAGACGCTACAGCCGAATTCAATTTGAGTTTCTTTTCCACAGTATGTGACACTTCTCCAGGAGATAAAAATGACGGGCCTGTGTGGCGCTTTGTGTATTCCCTGGATTCGCTAATTGCAGCGACCGTCTCTGCCTGGAGACGGCCGAGCAATTAAAAGTTTATCGCTGAGTAATCGTTTTGCAGGCCTCAACTTTAATGACACTGGATGTTAAAAGCCAGTCCAATGGTGTAAAATCACTCAAAGCAGACCCTCATGCTAATTACCTCTGCCTCAGAAATAGCTTTCATTGAAAAACATGTCACGACAATATTCAACTCTGACTTACACGTAATGTTCCCCTCCCAAGTCAATTTATAAAAACATTTTTTTTACAAGATCTGATGAGATTAGTTTGAGGGAAGGAACACAATGTTTGACTGTTAAGTTGTGTTTTTTCCTTGGTTCCTTTCTTTTATCATAAAGAAATCAGGGGTGAATTAACAAAACAAAAAAAATTGTGCAGGTAGCATTTATTTGCATACATTGTTTGGACAAGCAAGGTAACCTACTAAACATGCTAAAAAAACTGATACATGAATATGTACTGATACTGATACTGAATGCATACTGATTTCACCCTGTGCTACAAGATACACCCATCGTGCAGCTCTTCTATCAGAAGTCGATTCAAAATTGAGCTTGCGTGTATATAATGTGCGTGTCTGGTGGTGGTGAGATAACTGAGATGTGGCGCTGAGCTTCGCGTCCGGTGTGTGACCCCCTTTAGGCACAATCGGCTTAAGAACGTGCATATAAACAACTCAAAGTGTTCTTTTCCTCTCTTGGCAGGTTTTTTTTTAGGTTTATTTATCAAAATGCTCTTTTACATATTTGTGTTATGTTCTGTATTTCGATCGCGGCTTTAAAATGTTATGAGAGAACGGTTTATGAATGTTTATCCACCACATTACCTTTTATTTAAACCTAAATAAGAAAGCCATTGTCAGTTCGTTTGTCAGTTGGCAGGCAGTTTTGGTCGCTTTATTAAAAGTTGTTGCTGTGCGCAGTGTGTAAAGGAAAATAAAAATAGTTTTACCCTTCTACTGACTAGTGTCATGCCCCTCCCAACCCATTCACACACACACAGATAATTCGACTATCGGTCGACCATAGAGAGATTCGATAATTCTGATTAGAATGTTTAAATCTTAGTCGGGGACAGCCCTACTACAAAGCAATTTCTGAATGATGCAGGATTACTCCAAAATATTAGCAAATGTGTTTTATTACTAGGACATATACGCTGTAAAAAAAATTTGGTTGGTTTTTGTTGGTTTAACTTAAAAAAGTAAGTAACCTGGTTGCCTTAAAATTTTGAGTTTATTGAAATTAAAAATTTGAGTTGATACAATGAAGGAAATGTGTTTAATAAATAGAAACTCAAAATATTGTTGTATCTGAACCACGTAAAAAATGTGATAAATCATGAAAATAGCACTATTTGGCATGTTTCACTGCGTCATCAGAAATAAAACACACAATTACCCAATATGCTTACAAAATCTTTTAATAATATTTTAATAAAGGTTGTCGAACCTCAAAAAATTGTCATTGTATTAACTCAAAAATTTAATTTCAATGAACTCAAAATTTTAAGGCAACCAGGTAACCTTTTTTCTAAATAATTTTTTACAGTGTAAGGATAGCAGTATATTCCCAAAAGAATGAATGCTTCGATTCAGAGGTGTTGAAAATCAACTCAACCAGAATAGAAATATACTATTTCCAGAATAGTATTAACTCTTTCCCCGCCAGTGAAAAAAAAGTGTTTTATTCAAGCTTCTTGCATTCCTTTTTTTATCACCACTTGATATGGGTAAGTTTCATTAAAAAAAGCTAAATTTAGAACAAAACGCTGAGAAAACCAAACTGTTTTTGTGAAAGACTGACTCCAGATCAGATTCAGAGCGATGATCAAACACAGATGGAGATTGAGTCCATCAACACCCCTAATGCTTCACAGTCCTGTAGCTCCTCCTGAGTCTACATTTCATTCAGTAACATTAGACAGTTTTGATTCATATGCTGTTTAATGATGATGATCACGTTATTTGTCATATGCATATGATTACATGCAATCGCTCATTTTACTGCATCTTACTCGCGTGTGTTTTGATAAGGAGATTCAGAACTCATTCAGGAGACACGTAATAGCGCCCCCTATCGTCTAACAGTGGAAACACGAAAACATGGAAAATTATGGCCCGGAAGCGCATTCTCACAAGTAACGGAAAATTCTGTGTTTGGTGGGGAAAGAGTTAAAGGGTTAGTTCACCCAAAAATTTAAATTAGCCCATGATTTACTCACCAAGCCATCCTAGGTTTATAATATGACATTCTAAATGTTAGAAATGTTATATTAACCTGTTAAGCTGATTTCTAAATTTTGAAAAAATCCTAAGAAATGTATACTCAGACTAAAACAAATACAGTTTGTGAATCCTTTGCACTAAAAGCATAATTATGGTCTCATTTGAAAGCAGACACCTGGCAGTTTACTGTAAAGTCAAAATGATAATATTTTTTATAATAAAAAAAAGCTATAATAAGCTTCAAAGTTTTGTAAAGTTATTAGAAATTTATTTGTATGATATATCTTTATGAAAATAAAATTGAAGTGGGCCTTGGAGAAATCTAGAAATGCACTACAGCTAAAGCCACAAGTCTGACCATGTTATATTTCAGATCTGAAGATGATCAGTCTAAAACTCTGCATTTTATTAAACGTTTTACAAGATCGTTTCATGTGATTTTATTTTGAGATATCGCTGAAATATCAACTGATGTTTATTGCCACATCTTCTCAGCTTTCAGTCGCTGTATTGCCTCTATTGTTTAGAGGTGCAAACTGCCCCATTCAGTTTGTCTCCCCGGCATTCACACTTCTGCGGACTGGTTATGGCTCCAATTATTATTCTTTTGTCTGCATTATAATTACTAACGATTCTCTATTCAAACTGTTCTATTCAAACCTCATTTCTAAATCAAACCTCTCACTTTACCCTCACTGAGACTCTATTGAATGCATTTCGTCCAAATAAGCATTTCAGTAGTTTTACATTTAGAAAATGTTCATAAAAATAAAGTATTTACTCAGTGGCAGGTGCATCTAGGGCAAGCTAGCATGTTAGCTTAGCACACCAGCAAAACAACAATTTATACGAATTAAAAAAATCATGTTTTATTCAAAACTTGCTTCATATCACTTTATATTTTATATGTAGAGTGTTTTATATAACAATATGTGATCTCATATAGCTTCGGGTCAAAAAATCTGACAGAAAATATACAATGCTAAAAGCTATGTGGAATAGCATTGCATTATAAATATCATCTATTATGAAACCACCCAACATGGCATAAAGAACACAGACCAACCATATATTGCCGCGATTGTGTGTTTATTGTCTTAAAACGTGTTTATCTGCATAAAATAGCGATCTGACGATCCCAGGGAGCTGTGTGGATATGTCCATATGTCAGATACTTCCTGAATGTCACATGGTGTGTCTGTTCTTCATGTGTTCCCCATGGGGTGAATTTTCAGTAGTACAGCTTTCCAGCGCCCTCCGGCTGCCAGAATGAATTGAAAACACAGCATATCACAGCCTACTGCTATCATAATCATACATCCGCGGATTTTGGATAAAGATTGAATAAATAATACTTCTCTGTATAGAAATTTGACTCAAACGTGTGAGAATCTATCAATATTTCTCCACATCTGCACACTTTTGAAGTAAAAGCCCTGAGGGAAGTTGTTTTGTCGAGTGTCTTCATGACGACCAAGGAGGATTTTTTTATGAATGGGAGCAAATGACGCGCATATTACAATCAAAAGGTAGCGACGCCCAAGATCATATTCATAACTCCTGGAACATATTAACACATTACGGTCACTATAAGACTTTGAGAATAAAACAGAGGTAAAAAAATTAAACTTTAGTCTTAGATCTTTTTAATGATGTATAGTTTGTCAAGGTAATTACTTACATCTGATAGTAATTTTGAGCTAATTTAAACAAAGAGACCTTCAGTGCGTCCTCGTCCTCGTGACGGTTATCAGGTTAAAACATGTCCTGGCTTAACTGAAAAGTAGAAACTTAACAGGTTATAATGATGTTTAACACTTGCCTGAATGATAAAAATCGACAGAGTTATTTGAATATCTTTGGCACTAAGAAAGGTAGAGTGGTGCACGATCATCAACCTCTAGAGGTTAAAAGTAGTAGAGGCAATTTATACATTGAAAAAATTATTTAGAAAAAAAGTTACCTGGTTGCCTTAAAATTTTTAATTCATTGAAATTAAAATTTTGAGTTAATACAATGAACATTTTTTGAGATTCGACAGCTTTTATTAAAATATTATTAAAAGATTTTGTAAGCATATTGGGTAATTATGTGTGTGTTATTTCTGATGACGCAGTGAAACATCCCAAATTGTGCTATCTTCATGATTTATCACATTTTTTATGTGGTTCCGATACAAACATATTTCGAGTTTCTATTTATTAAACTAATTTCCTTCATTGTATCAACTCAAATTTTTAATTTCAATAAACTCAAAATTTTAAGGCAACCAGGTTACTTACTTTTTTAAGTTAAACCAAAAAAAAACAACACAAATTTTTTACAGTGTAGAGTGGTGCAGGTATGACGTCCCTTTGTAGGCCAACCGCCTGTGACCATCACACTGGTTCCCTCAGCGAAAACCCAATAGGATTTTTTCCCCATATACTTTTGGATTAACGCAAAAATTGTCCATCAAGATAATTTTCAGAGATTTGTATGCATTCCGAAGACTTAATGCACTAAGGCCTACAAACTCATTGGGAGACTTGAAGAAAGCTTCACCTGTTGAAACTGCAAAACTATTCTTAAGTAAAATTTTCTTTTAATCAATTACACTCCTGACTTAAGGATTTTTCACTAAAGTCACTTTTCACTTGGGTCATATGCTGTTAACCCCTAAAAGTTTTCCCTGAAAGTTTGAGTTAAAATAGATTATAAGAGAACAATTATGAGCATAACTTGGCTGTAAAAGCAGACTGAGTCACATATTTTAAAAGAAAAAGCAGCTAAATGATATCTTGATCAATAATAATAAAGCCTTGCATACTTTATATGATTCCAAACGTCTGGAATTGAATATCTCTAGATATTTGTTGGTTGTATAGTTGCATTGCAGGATACAAATCAGTGAATTCTAAAGATTCATCATATGGCAGGTGTGTTTTAACAAGCCTGCGGCTGTTTCTAAGGATAAAACTACTTCTACTTCACGAAATACCAAACACCCGAGGCAATAATAGACAAGGCTCTTTTTTTCACGCCAGTGTCAGAGTGGAAGAGTGATAATAACTATGAAATGGGAGCTGGGATGAAAGTACTCCTAACGAGGGAGTGCGGATTGGACTCCGGGTTCTAACTTCAAACAGCGGCAGATTGATTTTCCTGCAAATGTGCTCAATTACAGTATGCCTGCTTTCACTGGTCTTGACAAAGGTACCATGGAAACGTACGGAGATTTGGACATGAGAGGAGTCCCATAGCTTTATCTTGTACTAAAACTGTAATTATCTCAAGAAACCCTGTGACAATTAGTGGACAGTGGTGATATTGACACTGCTGGACAACAGTTATCTGAAGGGTATTTTTTATCAGTCTTCAATGTAAACACGACAATGTTAAAACGATCCCCGTTCGGATAGGCTCTATCAGAAATCAACCACGATTACCCTTAAATAGGGCACTATTTGACGGGATAGCCATTTGTAGTGGTGTCTAAAACCATAATGTACAACTATGTATGCGCAATGGCTAGATAATTCCCATAATGCACTGCGACAGTCACACCAAATTAATTCCCGCATTTCGCCAGAAGATGGCGAATTGTCCATCCATTTTCCAAATCCTGTCCATTGTGGCTATAGCGTTATATCATACAGGTATGCATTAATTTAATTGATTATTACATTGTTTAGTTAAGGTTAATAAGGTTTCCATGATAGATTTCAAGATAAACCTTTTCATCACTTTTGAAGCTGCCAGTTCCCTTTATCGAGGGAACTCGCACTGCGTCATCGTAGATGACACATCGGGGAACGCCCTCGGCGTGACGCTGCTGAGTTCATATCAAAAAAGTCCAATCTTGATTGGTGTTGCGTAATGACGTAACGAGTGACGGCATACCCGGAGGTATAAAGGGACGCCGGCACAAGCAAACGCAGCTTCCTGCTTTCAGCGGTCGCGCTCTGTGTTCTGTCTGTCTATTTGGTGTTGTTTGTCCCGTAGGGCTTATTATATCTTTAGATATGGCGAGCGAGCAGTTTAGACGGTGTGTGCCTCCCTGTCCGCGCTTTATTTCGGGCACGGACACACACCAGCTCTGTGTGCAGTGTCTCGGCGTGCAGCACGCCCGGGCCGCTCTCGAGGGAGCGGCTTGCGGCGAATGTGATAAGCTGCCGCTGAGAGTACTGCGCTCGCGGCTGGCGGTCTTTGACGAGGCCGGTCAGCCTCGCGAGCCTCGCGGTTCTGGGCCCGCTGTTGCCGAGGCAGAGCGGCGCCGCAGGTCGTGGGGCTCGCAGCTGGATCTGTCAGCGGGATTAGGGAATGTTGAGGCATCTCTCTCTTCCTCTGACGATTCAGAGGATCTTCCGCCACGTGTGGAAGCCCGCGCTGCGGCTTCTTCCCGCGAGGCGGAGGATCAGGTGCTCATGCTGTCCGATTCCGAGGGATCGTTGACAATGAGCACCGAAGCAGGCGCAGTGGGGCAGTCGCCACCCCACTCGCAGGCTATGGAGGAGCTCGTGGAGGTCTTGACTCGCGCTGTGGCCAAGCTGAGCTTAGATTGGCCACAAGAGGAAGTGCACGTCCAGCCGCCAAGCAAGCTGGACGAGCGCTTCTTCAAGCGTCGAGCCCAGCCTCCACGCCGGGGTCTGCCGTTTTTCCCCGACCTGCACAGTGAGCTGTGTAGGGCGTGGGAGAAACCCTTCTCAGCACGTTTGACTACGCCCCCTGCACTTGACTTAACGCTAACGTGCTGGGAGCGTCTGAGAAGGGATATGTTGCGCTGCCGAGGGTAGAAGAGGCGCTCGCGGGCCACCTCTCTCCCGAGACAGCAGCTTCATTGAAGACCCCGGCATTGCCCTCGAAACCATGCCGAGAGACTTCGAAGCTGGTGGCGAGGGCATATAGTGCGGCTGGTCGCGCTGGTGGGTGCCTGCACACTCTTGCGGTTCTGCAGGCCTACCAAGCGGACTTGCTGAAGGAGCTCGATGAGGGCGAGGGCCCCTCTCCGGAGGATGTGACTGAGCTGAGGAAGGCAGCGGATTTGTCTCTTCGTGTCACCAAACAAGCGGCCCGTGATATCGGCCGCTCCATGGCGGGTTTGGTGTGCGCGGAGAGGCATCTCTGGCTGAACCTGTCGGGGATCAGGGAGAGAGACAGACACTTTCTCCTTGATTCCCCGGTTTCGCCTTCTGGCCTTTTCGGCGGCGCTGTGAGCACCGTCGTCGAGAGGTTTCAGGAGGTGAAAAAGCAGGCGGCCGCTCTCAGCCAGTTCATCCCTCGCCGCTGGGGCTCCTCCAGCAAGGCTGCCTCGAGTGGGCAGTCTCGGCCAGCAGAGGGCTCCTCGCACCGTGAGGTGCAGAAGCAGAGCGTCGCTTCTCGTGCCCCTCCTGAGGGAGCTTGGCAGAAGAAGCGACGCTCTCGCGGGAAGTCTTCAAAGCCGAAGACCGACCTGAGGGAGGTTATTCAGGCCAAGAAGGCTTCCAAGCGGTCCTAGCTGCGGCAGGACCGCTGAGAGCTGTCCCCCACGGGGCGGAGCGACCGAGGTCGTTCTCCCCCCGAGGCTCTCGGGAAATCGATGTTGTGCTCTCGCAGTCAAAAGGGCTCCGGACCACGTCGTTTCCCCACGTTCGCGCGCGGCTCTGGCCAGCACATATAGAATCTGCGGCAGAGCAGCGACTGCGTTCACACACCGAAAATCTGCCTCGATTAGTCCCTGCCGGTTATCCGCTTCAGGGGGTCGAGGCAGAGGTTCGGTTGATACCCCAGACCAGCCTCGAGAGGTTGGTCCCCTTATCAGAGTATCTCGGCGCATGGTCATGCCTTCCGAATATCTCTGTGTGGGCCCTGCGCACTGTAGAACGGGGATACAGACTGCAGTTCAGAGTTCCCCCCCCGAAATTTGGGGGGATAGTCTGGACAGTGGTCGGTCCCGAGCAGGTGGGGGTAATGGGGCAGGAAGTACGCTCTCTGCTGGAAAAAGGGGCGATAGAAAGGGTTCCCCCGCCAGAAAGGGAGGTCGGGTTCTACAGCCGGTACTTCATAGTCCCCAAGAAGGATGGGGGGTTGCGTCCAATATTAGATCTCAGGCTTCTGAATCGGTCTCTGAGGAGATACAGGTTCAGGATGCTAACCATTCCTGTTATCGTGAGTCAGATCCAGTTCGAGGACTGGTTCGTCACGATAGATCTAAAGGACGCTTACTTCCATATTTCCATCCTTCCCAGTCACAGGAAGTTCCTGAGGTTCGCTTTCGGGGGCGAAGCGTTCCAATATCGGGTCCTTCCCTTTGGCCTAGCCTTGTCACCTCGCACCTTCACGAAGTGCATGGATGCAGCCCTGGCTCCGCTAAGACTCCAGGGCATCCGGGTACTGAATTATATCGACGACTGGTTGATCATGGCCAGGTCGTACGATATGGCAGTTCAGCATCGAGATGCTGTTCTAGCACACATGAGGTGTTTGGGGTTGAGACTCAACGCGAAAAAGAGCACGTTGACGCCCTCCCAGAGAATTACGTTCCTGGGAATAGTGTGGGACTCGGTAACGATGCGGGCACACATGTCACCCGCGCGTATCGAGACCATACGGGCGGAGGTCTCAAGTATAAGGTTGGGCCACAGCATCACTGTCAAACAGTTCCAGAGACTGGTGGGTCTCATGGCAGCAGCGTCCAGTGTGATTCCACTCGGCCTGCTCCACATGAGACCGCTACAGTGGTGGCTGAGAACCAAGGGGTTTTCTCCGAAGGGGAATCCCTTTCGTATGATCAGGGTAACGCGCAAATGCATTCGTTCCCTGGTTATATGGAAGAAACCTTGGTTTCTGTCCCTGGGGCTAGTATTGGGAGCATCGTGTTGCCGGAAAACCGTTTCAACAGATGCATCCCTTACTGGTTGGGGCGCGGTCATGGAAGGCCGAGGGGCGAGAGGTCCTTGGACAGCCCAGCATGCTTCATGGCACATCAACTGTCTAGAGATGCTGGCTGTCTGGAAAGCTCTGAGGAGTTTTCTCGAGGACCTTCGCGGCCACCATGTCCTGATACGATCCGACAACACTGCCGTGGTATCGTATCTAAATCATCAGGGGGGTCTGAGATCGCGCTCTCTGTACAGACTGGCGCATCAAGTCCTCCTGTGGTCCCACGGGAAACTGTCTTCTCTCAGGGCAGTTTATATCCCGGGGGACCAGAACCAGGGAGCAGACATCCTGTCGAGGCAGGGGCTGAGGCCCGGGGAGTGGCGTCTCCATCCAGAGGTGGTGGAGGCCATATGCGAGAGGTTCGGCCGAATGGAAGTGGATTTGTTTGCGTCTCGAGAGACGACCCACTGTCCACTTTGGTTCTCCCTCAGGCATCCGGCTCCGTTGGGCCTGGATGCCATGTCACAGGCGTGGCCGAGGCTGCGTCTGTACGCATTTCCCCCGATTGCTCTGCTCCCGGGAGTTCTGGAGCGGGTTCGCCGGGAAGGCATTCGCCTGCTTCTGATAGCACCCCGGTGGCCGACCAGGGTATGGTTCTCCGACATTATGGACCTGCTAGACGACTTTCCATGGCAGATTCCTCTGAGGAGGGATCTGTTGACTCAGGCGGGGGGCTCGATATTTCACCCCCAGCCAGAGTTATGGAACCTGTGGGCTTGGCCCCTGAGGGGGCAGAGCTCATAGAGGAAGGGCTGTCAGCAGGTGTCGTGGAGACTATACTCAGCTCCAGGGCTCCTTCCACCAGGAAGCTGTACAACTTGAAGTGGAGAGTGTTCTCCATATGGTGTAGAGACCGTGAAGTAGACCCAGTGAACTGCGCTGTGGCTTCAGTACTGGAGTTTCTGCAAGATCGGTTTTCCGCCGGGCTTACCCCGTCCACACTTAAGGTGTATGTGGCAGCGATAGGAGCTTTCCACGCACCATTAGGTGAAGGACCTCTGGGGAGGCACCATCTGGTTGTACGGTTCCTCCGAGGAGCGCGGAGGATGAGACCTGTGGCTCGTTCTAGGATCCCTGCGTGGGATCTGGCAGTGGTTCTCGAAGGGTTGGTTGAGGCCCCCTTCGAACCGCTGGAGTTGGCTGAGGCCAAGAACCTCACGCTTAAGGTAGCTTTTCTCTTAGCCATCACCTCTCTGAGGAGGGTGGGGGACCTTCAGGCATTGGCAGTAACCACCAATTGCTTGGAGTTTGCCCCAGGCAACGTGAAAGCTATCTTGCGGCCGACCCCGGGATACGTCCCCAAGGTATCGTCTAATGCGGTACGGTCGGTGGTTCTCCAGGCTTTTCATCCCCCGCCTCATGTGACGGCAGATGAGGGCAGGCTTCACCTTCTCTGCCCGGTGCGGGCATTGAGGATTTATTTGGAGAGGTCTGCCCAGTGGAGGAAGTCAGACCAGTTGTTAGTGTGCTTTGGTCCACCTAGGAAGGGGCTGCCTGCAGCGAAACAGACAATTAGTAACTGGATTGTCCAGGCAATAGCAACGGCCTATCAGGTGCGCAACTTGCCTTCACCTATAGCCGTGAGGGCTCATTCTACCAGGGGCATGGCCTCCTCGGTAGCCCTCCTTTCCGGAGCTTCTCTGCAAGAGATTTGCGAGGCGGCTGGGTGGGCCACACCGCATACCTTCGTGAGGTATTATAGTCTGCACCTCCCGGTGACGCCAGGCGCTAGGGTGCTCGCCCCCTGATTATGCACTCCGGTTCATGTCATGGGGTGCAGGATAGGCGAGGACTAGTGGGTACTCGTTCCCCGATGTGTCATCTACGATGACGCAGTGCGAGTTCCCTCGATAAAGGGAACGTCTCGGGTTATGAATATAACCCATGTTCCCTGAGAGGGAACGAGACACTGCGTCTCGTAGCCCCGCCTATCTACAGAGCGGCCCGCTTCATAGCAGTAAGCTGCGTTTGCTTGTGCCGGCGTCCCTTTATACCTCCGGGTATGCCGTCACTCGTTACGTCATTACGCAACACCAATCAAGATTGGACTTTTTTGATATGAACTCAGCAGCGTCACGCCGAGGGCGTTCCCCGATGTGTCATCTACGATGACGCAGTGTCTCGTTCCCTCTCAGGGAACATGGGTTATATTCATAACCCGAGACGTTTGCTACGTTTCAAATGATTATAAAACGGTAAGCACAAACTATTCAAAAGCGGTAGCCCTTCCGGGGGTTAGATTTTTTTTTTAGGATTTATTGATAAAAAGAAAAAGCACAGCGTTTATTAGAAATATAAATCTTTCATAACAATACAAATGATTTATTGTCACTTTTGATCAATTTAATGCAGTCTTGGTGAATAAAAGTATTAATTTCTTTTAAGAAAATTGTTAATTGTTTGTATTTGAAAATATATGCAAATAGGCTATTGACAGAATCTTAAAGAGAAGGTATGTACGTCTGTACATTCAAGGGCGTAGGTTTGGTCTCAGCTTTGGTGGGGACATCCCACCAGGTTTGCCCAGATTATAAAGTCTATTATTTATTACTGAGTATGGAAATGCACCATAGTTTGGGAATGAACGATTATTAATTTATGAGGCTTTTCAGCCCAATCCAGTACCATAATAATAATAAAAGACAAAATACTCTTTAATTGTCAAGTTCATAAATGATTTTCAAAACTGATTTGGAAAAAAAACACAACATGCACACAAAATTACTTATTTTCAATATAAAAAATGATTGTGGACTGGATTTTTTTTTTTTTTTACCTCTTATCACATTATTGAGCATGTCAAAGATTAGTAACAACTTTAGATTTGATGCATTGTTAGTTTTTGTACAGGATCAGTTTTTGTTTCTCCCTCATTTACTGTTAGTGGCTGTTTTTGCCCCATTGACTTCCTTTATAACCACATTTTTTGATTTTAAAGCCATAATGCTATATAATCATGCACAATCACTTTTTATATTGAAAATAAGTTATTTTGTTTGTAAGTTTTTTTTTTCAAACCAGTTTTGAATCAGTTTTTGAAAATCATTTATGAACTTGGCATTTAAAGAGTGATAGTAGTGATAAGAGTGACAATTAATCAAGGACAACAGCTCAACAATAAACATGGAATCAAGTATACAAACTTGCAACAAAACACATTTTATATTATTTTACATTTGATTATTTTATTTATTTCTAAAGAACTCTTTAATAGCCTATATTGGTGCACTTTAAAGGGATGGCTCACCCAAGAATAAAAATCCTGTCATCATTTACTCGCCCTCATGATGTTCCAAACCTGTATGAGTTAATTTGTTCTGCTGAACACAAAAGAAGATTTTAAAGGAAGTTTGTAACCAGGCTGCTTTGGGGGCACCATTTACTTCCATGGTAGGAATTCAACATAACAAAGAAATTTATACAGGTTTAAAAAGGAAATTGACAGATTTTTCATTTTTGGGTGCACTGTCTCTTTAAGCAGTCATTTTGAACCAGTAACCACTTTACTGAAAAAAATGTTCTGAAATTAAAACATTAAATTAAATTTTCTTTATTAATTTACTATTATGACTATATTATTATGCAATTATTTGTCACATTTTTATCTAAATATTTTTTAAATGTCAAACTTTATATGACAGGATTATTTATTATTAATATAGCCTATAGCTAAATTATAAATTAATAACATTAATTAGGCTATAATCTATTAATTAACCGGTCTAATGTCTAGAAAAATAAGTCTGCCAAGCTTTGATAATGTATGGAATATTATATTAATATATTATCCATTAAATGGCCTACCTAGAAGCACGGATGTGTCCGTCATCACTGCTGCTTTCAGTCAGACACTGAAATGCTTCTCTGCAAAGGCTGCAGTTTGTGTTAGGTTCATCATAAGTTACTGGACAGACTCACTGATACCTTTGTTTCTATTCAGCCCTATATCTGGAAATCCTCTTGCGTTTAAACGGTGGACGCGAGCTCGACATGTTTTTAAAAAAGCGCGCAAGTTTACAGTGCATGTTCTCGAGACTCCGTCGCTATGGCAGCAGCAAAGCCGCTAAAACCCAATCTTGTGTATCGCGTCCCTTATTGGTTTGATACGGCGGGACGCGTCATTTTGCATGTAAATACGGGAAGATACGGAATCGATCCATATAGCAGCACGAAGGAGTTCGCTAAAATATTGGTGGGGACAATTTTGCCATCTTAAAATATTGATTGGGACTAGTACCTATAGCGTCCCCCCCTAAACCTACGCCCATGTGTACATTGATCAATAAGTTATGACAATGTGTTTTTACATTGTTTTAACTCATTGAGATGACTCAATGGCAAAATATTGGGGAAAGTATCCCAATCACCCTACACCCTATTGAGACTACAAGCTAGTAAAAGCCGTCAAATTGAGCATATTCGCCATATTTTAAAACAATTCATGTCAGCCATTTCACGAGACAAGCCGCCTGGCAGAATCCCCTTCCATGACGCAAATTTGCGTCTGTTGTGAAGTGAATTTCACGCATGAATAAAGCAAATTTCACAAGCGAATTAAGCAAGTAAAATCAAAATGTTCAAGCCTCCAACTACGTGCGAACAGCACAATATATCCCCGCAAGTCCCGTCTAGTGTGAACACAGCATAAGATCTTTGTTCATCTTCAGAACACAAATGAAGATATACTGATGAAATCTGAGAGCTCTCAGACCCCTCAATAGAGAGCAATTTAATAACGCTTGCAAGGCCCAGAAAGGTAGTAAAGACTGTTAAAATCGTCCATGTCACTACAGTGCTTCAACCTTAAAGGTGCTGTAGGTAAGTTTTTTACTTTACTAAAGCTTTACTAAACCATAAAAATACCATAATATGCTTGCAGGTATGTATTTGGAATATTTCATGAGGGTTTATGAGTGATTAAAGACAGAATCTTCTTCTTTGGGTGGACTATCAATTCACCCATTTATGAGTGATTAATGACAGAATATTAATTTTTGGGTGAACTATCCATTTAAGTAAGTTTAATGTAATTTAAGTTGAAATGAAGTTCAAGTAAACATCCAGTTGATTGTAAAAATAAATAAATAGTTGCCGTATATTTTTGAGTATATTGTATATAATTCTTAAATACTTTGACAGCAGTTTGAATAATTGGAATCTCGTCTCAGGTTTGTCATATGTCGTTAAATGATGGGAGAAACTGTCAGCAAAAGACCTTTCTCATTTAAAAAAGGCACATTTATTTAGAAACGAAATGCAGATGGCTTGATAATCATTTGCACTCTTTGTATGAACTTGATTATCATCAATTAGCATGATGCCGCCATGATGATTCCAACAAGTCTTTAAATATCGCCCCATGAAAAATAGATACAATACTAAAAACAATTATGTAAATGTGTTAAATTCGTGTTAATTGATTGAATTTGCTCTAAATATAATAACGTGTGCTAGGAACCTCAAAGGCTTTGTAAACATTTGCACGTTTCTAAAGTTGGCAGGGTTGTGAGATGCAACACGAATTCAAAAGTCGACTTTTAAGCGGTAACACATCTGATGTAAACAGACAAGTCTGTGTTTTTGATTTCCCTGAACTGTCATTCTCATTGCCAAGTTTAGCCTGAACCACCTCGCCCTCCGCTTGCCTCTGCCGAAGAGACAGAGGTGTTAAATGATCGATGTACGATGTGGGGCGAAGGCCTTCCGCAAACAGATCTCTGAGCTTAGCTTTTGGATATTTCGGTGGTAGATCTGATAGACAGGCTCAGCTGTGATCGCGACTCCGTGGGATGAGAGGTCAGGATTAGTCTGACTTCGTAAGGAGTTATAAGGCCGGCCGGCCAATCATCACCCCTTCCTCGAGGATATCGTGGAGACAGATGCCTTTTTTTCAGAAATGACACCCTGTCAGAGCTGTGAAACATGTACAGCTGATTGAAAATTGCCTTCCTGTCACACTTTGCATTTAATCACCTGAGCATGTCGCTCAGTTGCATGCGTGAGATGATTTTTATTGGGAGTGACGAACAGTCGGGTTCCCTCGGGGCGACCTGGGGTTAGGCGTCTTGCTCAAGGGCACAGTTGAGGTAGGGGATCTCAGGAATTTTGCAGACTTTGTGTTACCTCCACAATTTGATTAGCTATGGCATCCAGGATCCACATGACAAAAACTGAAAATCCAAGTGGAAATATATGCAAAGAAATGACAATCGTAATCACATTGCTGTCCGACACGCATCTAAGCAAAACGCCCTCAGACAGTATGTCTTCGTTTCAGCCTGTATAAGATATGCAACTCATTAAAGCTACAATAGACTCATCTTATAGCATTAATGTCAGGTTATATTTTCATCAGCCATAAAGAAGAAAACTTAGAGCTGTCAGGGTTTGTTGAACGTGTTTGCCTGTTTCTTTAGATTACTCAGTCATGTTTGACGCATTCGTTTTTTCCTGAGGGAGTGCCGGAGTAGCCATCGACAAACACAGTGAGGAGAGAAAGACATTACAGGAGTAGTGCACCAAATATGAAAAATCTGTCATTATTTACTCACCCTCCTGTCGTCCCAAACCATGCTGTTTTTTTGTGTGTTGTGCACATATTTACACAGCTTTTTTCATACAACAATGCTTCGCAGTAGTGCATTCAATTATGTGCCATGTTTCATGTCTTTACATGTAGATAATACACTCATCTAAATGATTATTAGGAATACCTGTTTAATTTCTCATTCATGCAATTATCTAATCAACCAATCAGATGGCAGTTGTTTCAATGCATTTAGGGGTGTGGTCCTGGTCAAGACAATCTCCTGAACTCCAAATTTAATGTCAGAATTGGAAAGAAAGGTGATTTAAGCAATTTTGAGCGTGGCATGGTTGTTGGTGCCAGACGGGCCGGTCTGAGTATTTCACAATCTACTCAGTTACTGGGATTTTACAACAATTTCAAGGGTTTACAAAGAATGGTGTGAAAAGGGAAAAACATCCAGTATGCGGCAGTCCTGTGGGCGAAAATGCCTTGTTGATGCTAGAGGTCAGAGGAGAATGGGCCGACTGATTCAAGCTGATAGAAGCAACTTTGACTGAAATAACCACTCGTTACAACCGAGGTATGCAGCAAAGCATTTGTGAAGCAACAAAATGCACAACCTTGAGGCGGATGGGCTACAACAGCAAAAGACCCAACCGGGTACAACTCATCTCCACTACAAATAGAAAAAGAGGCTACAATTTGCACACACTCGCCAAAATTGGTCTGATGAGTCTCGATTTCTGTTGAGACATTCAGATGGTAGAGTCAGAATTTGGCATAAACAGAATGAGAACATGGATCCATCATGCCTTGTTACCACTGTGCAGGCTGGTGGTGGTGGTGTAATGGTGTGGGGGATGTTTTCTTGGCACACTTTAGGCTCCTTAGTGCCAATTGGCCATTGTTTAAATGCCACGGCCTACCTGAGCATTGTTTCTGACCATGTCCATCCCTTTATGACCACCATGTACCCATCCTCTGATGGCTACTTCGAGCAGGATAATGCACCATGTCACAACGCTTGAATCATTTCAAATTGGTTTCTTGAACATGACAATGAGTTCCCTGTACTTAAAATGGCCCCCACAGTCACCAGTTCTCAGCCCAATAGAGCATCTTTGGGATGTGATGGAATGGGAGCTTCGTGCCCTGGATGTGCATCCCACAAATCTCCATCAACTGCAAGATGCTATCCTATCAATATGGGCCAACATTTCTAAAGAATGCTTTCAGCACCTTGTTGAATCAATGCCACGCAGAATTAAGGCAGTTCTGAAGGCGAAAGTGGGTCAAACACATTATTAGTTTGGTGTTCCTAATAATCCTTTAGGTGAGTGTATATCCATTATGCAGATGTTCACTGTCAGTTATGTGCTTTCATTGGTATTGAACCCATAACCTTCTCCTCTAAATATCATTCTCTATTCTGTGTATTCGAACTTGCACCACACGAAACATTGTTTTTCAGTTAAAGCCATGATTTAACAAATTAAATATTTAACATAATTAACACGTCCACTAATGTTTTGTTTTTTCAGTTCATTGCATCCACAATTCAGCTCATAAATATTTAGAATCTAAACATCAACATTTACACTTCTGGGAATCTAACTCACAACCTTCTCCTCTAAATGTCATTCTTCATTCTAAATATTTGAACTTGCACCAAACTAAACTATTTTTTTCCTCCAGTTTGTTAAAGCCATGATTCAGCAAATAAAGACAAACAAAACATTAAAAATAATTAGCATGCAGACTAAACTGTTTTGTTTTGTTTTTCACTTTGATGCTGTCACATTTCAGCTCCTAAAAACAAACTTTTTTTTAGAATCTAAATATCATTAGTATTTACACTAAACTGTTTTGTTTAGCATTTTGTTTTTTCAGTTTGTTACAGCCACAATTCATCTCGTAAATACAAACAAACAAATATTTAGTATCTAAACATCATTTGTAAACTGTTTTGTTTTGTTTTTCACTTTGATGCAGTCACATTTCAGCTCATAAAAAAACAAATGTTTCAAATCTAAACATGATTAGCACTTTGTTCTTCAGTTTTTCTGCAGCTACGGTTCGGCTCATAAAAACACAAAATATATTTAGAACCTGCATATATAATTTGCATATAAACTATTTTATTTTTCAGTCTGTTGGAGCCACAATTCAACTCATGAAAACAGAACAATTCGCATTTACACCAAGTTGCAGCCAAAATTGGATAAAAAACAAAAGCATATATTTAGAATATAAATATACTTTGCATATTCACAACTCTTTTGTTTTTCAGCTCATAAAAACAAACAAAACATTTTTAGAATCAAAACATAGTTAGCATTTATACTAAACTCTTTTGTTTCCCTGTCTGTTGCAGCCACAATTCAGCTTATGAGGGAAAAAATAGATTCTAAATATAATTTGCATTTAGAATAAACTCTATTTTGTTGTTGTTGTTGTTGTTGTTTTCAGTTTGTCTTAACCATGATTAATCTTATAAAAACTAACACAAATATTTTGAATCTAAGCATCATTTGCATTTACAGTAAACTCTATTGTTTTGTTGTTGTTGTTGTTTTTAGTTTTTTCCAGCCATGATTTATCTCATTTCAAAAAAGAGCCAAAACATTTTACTTTCTTTTTTGTTAAGGTTCTTGATTCAGTGAGTCACTCAAGATCTCGATTCTGAGCTTTCCCTTTTATTATAGGGATTGGTAGTTTTTTCCAATTGATTCTTGAAACAGAACAGGGTAAAATTATTATTATCTATTAAAGAATCACTGCAGTCCCTGTGAGACGATCGCATCCAAATACAGGGTATGAAACAAACTGAAATTCTTATAGAAAAGAAAGGAAAAAAAAGACAAGAAACTGTTATTTTCTCTTGCTCATTTTAAGGCAAAGAATTGCATTCCGTAGATCATCTCTACTGCCGACTTATCTCGCTGTCCTGCACAGGAGCTGCTAAAAGCAGGCCATGAGCTCCTGGGAGGTGCCGTCCCGGGGTGCTCCGTGTGGCTTGATGGTGTGTTGTCATTGTGTCAGAAAAATTACAGATGTGTCGGAGATGGGTGACTCGCAGTTCAGTGTTGCAAGAAGTCTTTTACAGCAGTTGGATGTTTTAAAATGGAGGAATATTGGACAGAGAGAGAGAGAGAGAAAGGTGCTAGAGCTATTTATATGCACCCTGTCGATGTCTGCTCTTCTTTCCCTGTCTTTAAAGGTCAGGCTCATTAAAGATGCACACCATGTATTGGATCTGCAGTGCCGAAGTATTGCAGCCACTCAAAAAGAGCGTTTATTGATATAGTACTGAGTGTAATAAAAGAATTTCTTTGTATTGCCATCCTCGCTCATTCACACCAATGATATGCATGGTATGAGTCTGACGCCTCGGATTATGCCTTTTTGAAAACGTTATTTTACTAATGGAATGAACTGGGATAATCCTTTCCACTGATTCACTGTCATCCCAGCCGATTTTCTACAGCATATAATCTATTTAACTGGATTTAATGACCCTCAAAATGGGGTTCATTGACCATTTCTCGGAATGCTTAGGGAATAGATGTAATCCTTAATAGTCTTAACAAAAATCAATTTTGAATAGTTAACGGACCAATTTGGTTTGCAACATATTTTTTAGGTTTTTGATTTGAATCTGCAGTCTCTTGTAGCATGCATTCCACACAATATTTTCAGCATTTATATAGCTATAGACTAAATATATGCTGAAACTATGGGTCAAAGGTAGACTTGGGTAAACATAGCCTGATCTGGACTATCCAATTGCGTAGAGTCATTCAAATAATGCTCATTTATCGCGCCTCTTGTGCAGTAGAAAATATAGAGCAGACTCCCCAGACCAATGTTCAATTGAGCTGGGTCTGGTGATAGCCAGATAATGTTATAGGTGCACTATGTAACTTTTCATTCCACTAGAGGTTCCGTTTTCAAAACAAAGCTGTAGTTTGATGACGGCAAGTTTTTAAGCGCAGAATCTTGGGACATGTGGTCTTCACCTCACAGCCAGTGGAAAAGAATCAGGATAGGACTCGGGCAGAAATCATGTTCATTAATGTGATTATTAATGTTACTGCAGTATGAAGCAGAGCAGAAGCGAGTGTTGTGTAGCTGAGCAAGGCCGCTGGAGCGACTGTTAACTCTTTCCCCGACAAACACGGATATTTCTGTTATTTGTGAGACAACGCTTCCAGGCCAATAACGGAATTTTCTGGGTTTCCGTGTTTTCACTGTCGGACGCTAGCGGGCGATATTGCGCATCTTCTGAATGAGAGTACTGAATCTCCTGATCAAAACACACGTGAGTAAGACGCAATGAAACGAACGATCGCATGTAATCATATGCATATGAAAAATAGCCTGATTATCATCAATAAACAGCATATGAATCAAAACTGCCTAATGTTACTGAATGAAGTGTGGACCCAGGACGAGCTACAGGACTGTGCAAGCTTTAGGAGTGTTGATGGACTCGATCTCCTCCATCTACGTTTGTTCGTCGCTCTAAATCTCATCTGGAAACAGTCTTTCACAAAAATGTGATTTTTCTCAGCTTTTTGTTCAAATTGTTGCTTTTTTATGAAACCTACCCATATTCAAGTGTTGATAAAAAAGGAATGCATGAAGCTAGAATAAAACGCTAGAATTTTTTTTGTTTGTTTGTTTAAAAGAAGAGGGTCAGCTCTTTATTTTGATATATTGCATGCTCAGATATTCATTAAACACAATATTCTATTGGCTATTAAATTTTTTGTGAAAATTGTCAAAAAACCCTGGCGGTGGCTGGTGTTTCTGCAAAATAAAACCGGTTACGTAGTAACGCAGATATGACGCAATTGACAGGCGACTTCCTCAGATGTTCAGGTTCATTGGTTAAAATGGGAATTTGCTCATGATTTACAAAAAAACTGAAACATTTGGGATATTGTAAGTACTCAGTTGAACAAAATGTTCACACTGGCCAAGTGTTTTTTTACTTTTATTTTACTGTTTTTTACACAGTGCAACTTTAAATCATTGATTTTTTTTTTTAATCTTAGCAAGTATATTTGTCTATTTTTCTAGTTAAAATGTATTAAAAAAAAAAAAAAAAAAAAAAAAAATTACAATATGCATTGACATGCATTAACTAACATGCATTGACTAACATTAATTATCCAGTTTGCCGGAACCAATGTACCGTTATTTTTTTGGAAAAGGGCGTGTTAACACATGATCTGTTGCCGGTAATTTTGCAATAAAGACTGTATGTGTGAAAGGGGCTACTGAGCAATACATTTGTTAATCTTTGTTAATTTTAGTTAATAAAAATCCAGCTTTTAATTGTTTGTTCATTAGTTCACAGTGCATTAAATAATGTTAACAAATCCAACATTTGATTTTAATAATGTATTAGTGAATGGCGTAGAAGTATTCTTCATTTTTAACTAATGAAATCTTGTTACCTGTATCTTTAATATGTGTATGTAGTAGGACTGTCCCCGACTAAGGATTTACACATTCGAATCAGAATTTTCGAATCTCTCTATGGTCGACCGATAGTCGCATCATCTGTGTGTGTAAACCATAGACCGGAAAAAAATAAAGGGTATAAATAAAGGGCAGGACACTAGTCAGCAGGAGGCTAAGACTATTTTTATTTTACTTTACACAGGGCACACAGCCACCACTTTAAATAAAGAGATCAAAACTAGGCTAGACTACACATTCGTAAATTAACCGTTCTCTCATAACTATTAAAAGCCGCAATCGAAACACAGAACATCACACAAATATATAAAAGAACATTTTGATAAATAAACCTAAAAAAATACTTGCCAAAAAGGAAAAGAACACTTTGAGTGTGTTTATATGCACGTTCTTAAGCCGATTGTGCCTGACGGGGGTCGTTACACCGGACTGAAGCTCAGCGCCGTGTCTCAGGGATCTCACACCAGGCAGAAGTGAACATTACGCGCAAGCTCAATTTTGAATCGACTTCTGACAGAAGAGCTGCACGATGACGAGTGTATCTTGTAGCACAGGGTGAAATCAGTATGTACATTCACGAATCGAGGGAAATATACATTTAATCGCCGCTGACAGGCGTCGAATGCTGCCGTCGGTGTATGTTCGAATTTTATAGGCGTGGTGCATCCGGTGCGAAGTTCAGTGCCCTTAAAGGGGCGATCGCTCAGCGCCGCGAGTCGGGCAACACGTCTTTATAACACTAATATTGAGCAGCCCCATATTGCCAAAATGGTATGATCCTCGTTTCATAACACCTGCAAAGATTCGACCATGAGATCAGTGGTCGAATCCGGTCCTGCATATCGATACTACGAATCTTCGACTATTAGGGGTCACCCCTAGTAATTTGTCTTATTTCTTAGACTTGTTTCACAAATTTTAGGTAAATTTAAATAGTTTAAAAAAAAAAAAACTTTAGATACTGTGATGAGTTGGCTTAACCTTAAAGAAAGTGGGAACCTGTAACCTTATAGTTATTAAGAAAATAAACTTCATGCATAATTGAAAAAAATAAGTTAGGACAATGTAGAATTGTCAAGTTCACATAACTTAATTTAAGTTTATTAATAATATTAATGCAACGGGTTTCCTTGCCTTTTCAAGTTAAGTCAGCTGATCACTTTTTACTGGAAAACAAATAAAATAAAGAGTAATTAAAAATGTAGGAAGTCTTTTTTTCTGTGGAAATTCTGTATTAGTGGTATTTGTTGAGGCATTGAACTGCATGTAACAGCTGCAGTTAGAGTTAGAGAAGTCAACGCTTTTATAAAATTTTGAGTTTGCACCGTATAATCACAAATTTGCTGTGAACACACCAGTACTCACCAAACCTGTTAATAACTATTGCTTACTTGTGGGTGTCAGTGGAGGCTGTTTTTCCCCGTCTCTCGGTTCTCGTCGTCATTTATTCTTGAATGTTCCAGTTGCCTGATTCGTACCTGCCTCATCCCACTTCCACTGGAGCGGTGCTATATCATTCTGTCGTTTCAATAAATAAATTAGTTCCAGTCAAATTATTCTCCAACTTATCCATGTAAGAGCTTTTGTACTCTTTGGGTGCTTCAGTACATCACAGGAAACAGATAAAGCCAAGCAATAATTCAAGAGCACTGTACCTGCTCTAATGATGTCGCTTTGCTTTCTTCTGTCCTTGAAAAATGAGGTAAATAGGGGCTTTATGGGATGTGCTATTACACTATACATTACCCAGCCCCAAAACAACAACAAAAATCGCTGTTTAGATTTAAATTGGCAAATTCTTAAGAGTCTATGAGTGTATCATTATTACCGTGAGAGTTAGGTCTCTAGCATGTTATTATGTTTGGCGACAGTTCTTCTAACTCTAATTTATGGAGTGTGTCACTCCCAACTCGTCACATATTGACATTTGGTCAGGACCCTTTAGCATCTGGTTTCAATGCACAGGGTACCACATTGTTTTCAATGAGAAACCTTTGGCGTCATACACAGATGTGGTGTGCATGGGGATGTTATTGTCATGATGAAATTATATATTTGGTTATGATATTGCCATTATGACATGCTGGAGTGTGATTCTCAATTTAATCAGCCAGCATCGTTTTATTTTCCACTCTGTTCTTCACATAAAGATATCATATGGCTTCTAAATGGATACCATGTGCATTAAAAAGTGACAAGTTAGGTGTGAGAACATGTTGAGCGCACTGCTTTTTTTTTCTTAAACAATCATGTATGAAGACACATAATTGCCATATTCCAGGATGACAAACCCAAGATTCATCAGGCTCAAAATGTGAAAAAATGGCTGGGATGGAGCATGAAGAATCATTTTTACACATGAATTGGCACCTCTGTGCTGGAGGAGACTTTACAGAGTGTTGGACTCTTGGATTGTCAATACAAGATCTTGAATAAAAATTGATGCACCTCTTGATGGAAATATCATTACAACATGTATTTCCATTTTCCACAATTTGAGCCAAATAAATCTTGACATTGTCATGTTTGAATATGACCATGATGTGTCTTCCTACATGGCTGTTTGAGAAATGAAAAGCTTCACACTCCATCAGTCAGGGTTAGATGAACTGTTGCCAAATACATAACATTCTAGAAACATAATAATCACTGTAATAATGTTCCAGTCTCTTAAGCATTTGCACATTTTAAATGTGACCCATCACAGAAACTAGGGACACAAGTCAGCAGCTCTACTTTCGAGCAAAATGTGAAAGAAGTGTTTTTTTTTTCTTTTTCTTTTTTTTGCTTTACGGGGTATGGCTTATCTAAATGAGATGTAAATGAGCCCTATTGTCACTCCCAGCAGGTGAGAACAGGTGAGAAGTGCAATACTTCAGAGGTTATTTTCTCTCATTTAAAATTTTCTAAATGCCTACATTCAAATGGCCACAACTTCTCCAAATATTATCAGATTTCCATGTGTTACACATCGTTGGAAAGCTTGGAGACTACACTTTCAGAATCTGCGAATCACTCAAAATGCCTGATAACCGACTTGTGTCCCTGCTGTCCGTGATTGGTCACAAATGTATATCTGTGTGGTCCTGGTTAACCCTACGTTGTGATATTTTTTTTAATTCGGGGGACTTCTTTGGTGCCCATGACTTTTCTGTGAGGGTTGTGTTCAGGTGTGGATTAGGGGATAGAATACACAGTTTGTACCTTTTAAAATACATTATGACCATGTAAAGTCCTCATTAAATATAGAAAACCTATGTGTGCACAACAAATGCTGGGTTGTTTCAATCTATGTTTGGCTCGCTATCACAGTTTTCATTGGCCAAGGACCCCCCAGAGGCCATCTGACTGACCTGTAAACCAACCAATCGTTTTCTTCCACATCATGCTTAGGGGCTTAAAATGTAAAGTTGTTATGATAACAGACCAGCATGCATCTAAAAAAACAAATTCAAGAAGGATGTACAAGTTTACTGCAACAATGGCGCAGCAAACTTCACATACTTTTGAAATGCCAGCGTTTAGTGGATGGCTTTTACACAACGGTTTTCATCTTCCATGAGGGGGTTTGACATCATGACTTGTATAATTCATCAGATGACGACTTCGAAACTCCTGTAGTGTTTTCAATTTTGTGTGCCTTATGCATATTCAACCAACAGTCCGTGGGCGTGACATCTGAGGCTGAGACTAAGCCCAGCCTTTTAAATGAAAGAGCCAATCACTGATTAGTAAAGTCATCACGTCACTGCAGCTGTTAGAAGCTCCGGTTGCTCCAGTCAGCTGAAATGTGTTTAGTATTGCAAATGCTCAATAGCTGTGTCCAGGCTTAAAAAAATAAATAAAAAATGTCTTGATTTGAGCATTTATCAACAACATTTGAGACAATTGTCAGATTTCACTGGATATTTTAAATATAAAAATATAATCGTAAGCTTGGCAAACCGTTTTGGAGAATTTGAGGATGCCTGAAAGGCATTTCATAGATGGCCACAGAGTGAAATTCCTTTTCTTAAAGGGACTTTGCTATTATTCAGTACTTAAATGTATAATTACCGGGGATACTTTAAGATAATGTCCTAGTGTGACTGCATAGGGACAAACTGAAGAATCAGAAGATCTCAATTAAATATAAACCTTAATGTGAACTCTCAGGAACAAGGATGAATGACAAGAAAAAACACACTCACCCATAATGGTTGCCAGACATAGAATGAACTTAAAACAGAAAAAAGAAACAAAAAAATTAACTGGACACAGCTGAACTAAACTAAATAACGAAGGTAACCAAGGAAACAGACAAGTGGCGGGAAACTGTGACAAAGGAACGTGACAGAAATCAAACTGACAGACCAAAATACAAACAGAACCGTGAGGGATAAATTGCAACCAAATTTTTAAACCCAATAGGTGAATTTGTCCATATTTGAACTAAACATGGGTTGAAACAACCATTGTGTGTGTGTTTGTGTGTGTGTGTGTGTGTGTGTGTGTGTGGGGGGGGGGGGGGGGGGGGGGGGTCAGGTAATCCCTATGTTGTGATGTCCCCACAATGATGTTAATACATGGACATTTTTTTCTGGTTCCCATAAACCATAATTGAGGTATTTTGAAAATGTGAAAAAGCAGAAAGAGTTTTGCAGACTATCTGAGCGTGTGCTGTTCTAGCTGCTGAAAAAAATATAGTTACGGTAGTTGTCACTACTTTGTGTTAATTATTTCTCAAAGGCGGATATTTACTGCTCTCTGGATTTATTGAGATTATTACTAAACAAACCCAGCGAATCGCTGGTTATCACTGTTGTCATTTGTAAAACACTACCTAATTTCTTTCATAAAGAGAAACTAAGCCATTTTACGGACTAAAGCTTATGCCGACTGAGCATGCATCAGTGATCAAAGTGTTTTAGTTTCAAATTAAGCTCTGTTCCTATCAGGACCAAACAGAGTGTCTTCTCGGGGAAAGAAATGCTCCATTCAAAGCCTCTTTGAAAGTAATTACATTTTTTGATTTGCAAATGAGCCCATTTTCTTTCTTTTTTTTTCTTTAAAAAAAAAAGGTTGGTTTTAATTATGAAACAAGTTCAAAAATGGAACAATTCTGAATGAACTGAGGCTTGAATAACCTGTGAACATACTGTAAAATTAGCACTTTATTACTAAATCCCTGAATATACTGTGGCTTTATTTATCACAAGAAGTGAGTTCTTCTCAATCCTTAAGCTTTGGTTCTCTTCGATCGATCACTGACCTTTTATGGGCTAAATCTACTGTGCAATGACAGTTTTAGAAAGTTACTTTTTGGCTTTTATGCTTTTAAGAAGCAAATAAGGAATCCTTACAAGAATAGAAAAACATGACAAACATTGGAGTCACCTGTTAGATAGTTTGTTTGTATATTTTCATTTGCATTGTATTTTAATGTAATTGTATTTATTTTAAAATATTTTTATTTGTTTATTTGAATTAGAATTAGATTAAAGCATTATTATTTATATTCTATCTATCAATTTGAGTAGTTGTTTGTTTATTTATTTGTTTGTTTGAACAGTTTTAAGATCTCTTAAAACTATATAAGATCTTATATCTTATATATACTAAATTAGATCTCAAAAAATTAGCATATCATGAAAAGGTTCTCTAAACGAGCGATTAACCTAATAATCTGAATCAACTAATTAACTCTAAACACCTGCAAAAGATTCCTGAGGCTTTTAAAAACTCCCAGCCTGGTTCACTACTCAAAACCGTAATAATGGGTAAGACTGCCGACCCGACCCTGTCCAGAAGGCCATCATTGACACCCTCAAACGAGAGGGTAAGACACAGAAAGAAATTTCTGAACGAATAGGCTGTTCTCAGAGTGCTGTATCAGTGGGAAGTCTGTGGGAGGGAAAAAGTGTGGCAAAAAACGCTGCACAACGAGAAGAGGTGACCGGACCCTGAGGAAGATTGTGGAGAAGGACCGATTCCAGACCTTGGGGGACCTGCGGAAGCAGTGGACTGAGTCTGGAGTAGAAACATCCAGAGCCACCGTGCACAGGCGTGGCCTGGAAATGGGCTACAGAGAATCAGCACTGGACTGTTGCTCAGTGGTCCAAAGTACTTTTTTTCGGATGAAAGTAAATTTTGCATGTCATTCAGAAATCAAGGTGCCAGAGTCTGGAGGAAGACTGGGGAGAAGGAAATGCCAAAATGCCTGAAGTCCAGTGTCAAGTACCCACAGTCAGTGATGGTCTGGGGTGCCATGTCAGCTGCTGGTGTTGGTCCACTGTGTTTTATCAAGGGCAGGGTCAATGCAGCTAGCTATCAGGAGATTTTGGAGCAATTCATACTTCCATCTGCTGAAAACCTTTATGGAGATGAAGATTTGGTTTTTCAGCACGACCTGGCACCTGCTCACAGTGCCAAAACCACTGGTAAAATTTACTGACCATGGTATTACTGTGCTCAATTGGCCTGCCAACTCTCCTGACCTGAACTCCATAGAGAATCTGTGGGAGATTGTGAAGAGAAAGTTGAGAGACGCAAGACCCAACACTCTGGATGAGCTTAAGGCGGCTATCGAAGCATCCTGGACCTCCATAACACCTCAGCAGTGCCACAGGCTGATCGCCTCCATGCCACGCCGCATTGAAGCAGTCATTTCTGCAAAAGGATTCCCGACCAAGTATTAAGTGCATAACTGAACATAATTATTTGAAGGTTGACTTTTTTTGTATTAAAAACACTTTTCTTTTATTAGTCGGATGAAATATGCACATTTTTTGAGATAGGAATTTTGGGTTTTCATGAGCTGTATGCCAAAATCATCAGTATTAAAACAATAAAAGACCTGAAATATTTCAGTTGGCGTGCAATGAATCTAAAATATATGAAAGTTTAATTTTTATCATTACATTATGGAAAATAATGAACTTTTGTCACATATGCTAATTTTTTGAGAAGGACCTGTATATTTATTAATGTATTTAAATAAATAAATAAAATAAGAATAAATTAATTTTAAATTCTATTTATATAATTTTTATTATATATGTAAAACAGAAAGTCGTCTAATATAAATATATAGTTATAATTTATATTTTTACGAGTAGTGAGTATTAATAAATAACAATGTCAAAGGCAAAGGGGTTTTATCATGCAAATGTGCATTTTTACATAGTCTGTGTGAAGCTTATTCTCTTCTGATGATATACTATTTGCAACAACTTCCTGTGTGCAACAACCAGTGCTCGCCAGCTCAGGTACTACTTCCCACAATTCAATGCTTTTATCACTTTCATTCAGCTTGTAGTCAATGGCAGTCATCCAGGACCGGTTGTAGGTCATGTGCCGTTGAATTACTACAGAATTCATCATGTGTTGCACCTAGTTGCCTGAGGGTGGGATAAAGTTTGTAAGTAAGAGAATGACAAATTACTTTTTGTTGTTAATATATAGTGATTAGGAACAGCTCTAACCCCAATTTAGAGCTGTTCCTTGGGCTTGAAACATTTGTGTCGGTGAAACAAAATCTGCCATCTGTACAAAATCCACGTTGTCACTGGAGCAGAATCTAATGATGTGCAGTGCTTTTGAAAAAGATTTGACTCGCTGTCAGAGGGGGAAAAAAACAATCACGCATTCTTATTCAACTTCGAGTTCACTGAGTCTGTGGTAATTGTGCTTTTAATAAGCAGATCAGAGAGAGAAAGACAGCTAAATATTGAAGACAGTTACTATTCACATTCCTCGTAACTCGTTTCCTTCATTTCATCTTAGCACTGAATGAAAGAAGATGCCTTGATTTGAGCGTCTCATTAAAATAACCGCAGAACAGGTCGTCATCTGAGAGAGCATTTCCAATGAGGGAATACACTCGGAGATATGCCTTTTCATAAATAAACACTTCCGCCAGAGCTTTTTACATTCCGGTTACGCTGCCGCGGCGTTGTTCGGAGTGTTTGCAGAGAAAGCTAAGTTTAACAAGCCTTTAAATAATAGAGGTTGCTCAGATCAAGCACATTCTGAGGCTTCTTCAAAGACTTGTTTCAGATGATTATTGTAAATGCGGTATGGAAGACATGAAAGATACTGTCAGACTTGTTTAAGCGTTTCATCAGCCATGTTCTTGACCCTAGGACATTTTTTGGAAGTCTGGATTTTTATAAAAGAATACATGTATGTTGCTGTGAGGCCATTTGCGAGTTTGGTTTTTCATCTTAAAAAGCTTAATACAATTTTTGGGGTCTTGATACTGTCACTCAATGCCTAAAGTGTTAATGGAAAAAGCTAGCCATTAGCATTCCCATTCTTCTCAATGGCATTTTTTATCAACTGGCGAAGGGTTTCAATTTGTTCATGGATGCGCAGTTCCAGATTTTTATTTTGTTTCTTTTCACTTTGCTTTTGGTTCGTTTTTTTTTTTTTTTGAGTTTTGTTGTGGTGTGAGCACAAAATCTGCTGGGATGAGTAAAATTATGCGCAATACACGCAATCCCATGCCGAAATTCAATCCATGTAACACCAACCCTATTCTTCCGGAGCAAATGAAAAAAGTGAGTGAGGGGAGTGAGTGTTTTGCCAATCAAACCAATAAAGGTGTAATGGTTGCATATCCATGTAAAGCTCGCATTCACAATGTTTATTTGTTGTGGGTGGTTGCTAGGGTGTTGCTATTCAGGTGCTAAAGTGTTCTGGTTGGTTGCTAAAGAGTTTTTTGGTAGCGTTTTGTATTTTAATTCATCCCAGTGACTAGACTCTTGTATACAATTCGACAAAAAAAAAAAAAAAAAAAACATTTCTATTGGGAGCACTATTGTGAAAGATGATTGATTGATTGCTTATTAGCACACAGTTTGTATTGGCGGTATTGTTCTATTCTGGGCAGGAGAGCAGCGATAACCCACCAAAGGGAAACACAACAGAACCAACATAATGTATTTGTAGATATCATTCATGTTGATAATTAAATTTGGGAATTTAGTCTGATTCAAGAGGAATAAGAAAACCAAATCCTGACTGGACAAGACGAGGAGCTGGGGATGGAGGAGGGTAAATAAGCTCCAGAGAAACGCAATAGCTGCGATAGTATTGAAGGAGCTTTAGTGTGTGTGTGTGTGTGTGTGTGTGTGTGTGTGTGTGTGTGTGTGTGTGTGTGTGTGTGTGTGTGTGTGTGTGTGTGTGTGTGTGTGTGTGTGTGTGTGTGTGTGTGTGTGTGTGTGTGTGCGTGTGTGTGTGTGTGCTATTATAGACGTCATATTCTAGCTTCATACGTCTTTTATCACCACTTGAATGTGGGGAAGTTTCATTAAATAAAGCAACATTTTGAGCAAAAAGCTGAGAAAATAGCATTTTTGTCAAAGACTACGTCTGGATCAGATTCAGAGCAATGATCAAAACACAGATCGAGTCCATCAACACCCCAAAGCTTCACAGTCATACACAGGGCTTGACATCATTTTTTTTTTTTGCTCACCAGCCACTATGGCTTGTGGTTTTCCAAAGTTACTAGCATTTTCACTGGCCACAATTTTGATATTGATAGCATGGGAAAACTGCCATCAAGATATTTTTATTTTATCTCCTAATTTGGCAGCAGGTATATTAGGCTTCTGTCCCTTTATGACCAGAAGCACGGATCCATTATACTGTAGATGCGTTTTCTTTCTCAAAAAAGTTCTAGTGACTGATCAAATCCAAATTTTCAAGTTGGCCAAATTGAATTTCTGTAAATTGATGCAATTTAATTCACAGAAAATCAATTTGGCCAACTGAAAAATTTAGATGTGATCAGTCACTAGAGCATTTTCAATTGGAGAACTGATATTATTATTATTATTATTATTATTATTATTATTATTATTATTATTATTATTATTATTATTATTTCAGTGTGCTCATTTTAGGTTGGAATTAGGCACAATTTGCACAATTCTACAGCGAAATTCAAGCACCAACAATATGTATCCGGAGCAAATGAAACAACAAGTTAGGGGAGGAGGGTTTGTGTGTAAATCGTGGTTGGAAAGATGAGAAAGCGCAGCTGGTGTCATGTAATTACCCTGCCGTATAACAGCAAAAACACGGAAAGAAAATCTGTCAATGGCGGGGAAAGACTTAAAATATGTCAGTGTTATTGTTTTGTCTCAAGATGCATATCAGTAATGTTTTTAGGCATGTCTATAAAAGCTACTTAAATTTTCCTAATTGAACTAATTCTGGCTTAATCTAAACCCTGTCTGTGGAACCGGGCCAGAAGTTTCAGATTCATCCAGTGAGCATTGTTTTCAGATAACACATATATGCTAGTAGGAGGAGGTTTGTTTATATGTTTTTTTATTTTATTTTATTTTATTTTATTTTATTTTATTTTATTTTATTATTTTATTTTATTTTATTTTATTTTATTTTATTTTATTTTATTTTATTTTATTTTATACTGCATATATTATTACAATTTTATTATTATGAGTGCACTCCAAAAAATAGCACATTGGTTGAACATGATTTAATCGTGGACAGTGGTTCCATGTGATTACACCACATTATCTTAACAACAATGGATGATGTTCAACCAGCTTGAAATATGTGTGTTCATTTAAGTTAAGTTAAATCAGGTTAACATTCTTAATTTTGTCCAAAACTATTAAATTTGATTACTCTGAAATGAATATAAAAAACAAATCAAGTAATCCAGTTTAATTGATTATTTTTATTTAGTGAAATGCTATTTTTTACAACATTTAGAAAACCTTTTACATTACAAGATTGTATTGGCTCGATGGTTTTGTTACATCCATGGCATGCCCAAAAAAAGTTGTTTTTTATTATTAAAACAACTTTAATTGTTAAGAGCAGATCCTCAGCCCAAGCACATGCTCTACACTTCACCACAATGGTAACAAAAACACTAACATAACACAAACTTTTAAATAACAACAAAACAAAACATTAAACATTAAAAAGTCTCTCCATTTTCTCATCTTGTTAGAAATGCATAAAATAGCACTTTATTTAAACATTTACTCTCCAAATTCAGCCCATTTCCAAAGCATGATGGGAAGTGAAAGTCCTGTTTGTTCAGCTTACTTGATTCAATCATGCTATTTCAAAATAAACACATCAAGTTATGTCAAAGAGTAACAGTTTTAAGTCAGTTTAACATGAATCAATTACATTTGAACCAGAAACCTGATATAATGGTGTTAAACCAATATGAATTGCTTAAATAAAGTGAACAGCATCATAAGTTCATGTTTTTGAGTGTGAATCACTGAGTTAATTCATAAAGTCAAAGGAGTTCTGTAACCCTAAACCAATGTTCTCAGAACATTACATACATAGTATTTAGAGTATTTTGGTTTTAAAAAATATTTTCCAGTTTACCAACAGAGAGCGTTAGGATGCTTGTTTTATGAATAGAAAATCAGCAGATCTTCATTCACAAACAAGAAGCTTATTTCATTTATGAACTTCTATGATATGTTCTGATATGTTGGACCATTTCAGTCTATGTGAGGCGAAAAATCACAATCACTTAGAAAATGAATACCATGCTTCTCAACATTGTTCGCAATTTGAAGTGTCATTCATGTCAGAAGCACAGGCAAAGTGGGATGAGTTATGCGCTTAAGTTTAATACTCAGCGATAGGGGTTAATTTAAGTGCTCTAAGTATAAGCAATCGTTATAGTGATGCTTGCCTCAGCAAGCAGCGCTAATTAAAATGTCTATGAGCTATAGTCTCACCTTGCTCTGTGCATATATGTCGAGTGTGTCTGTGAGGGTTTGAGGGTTGGGGTTAGTATCTCACTGTAGATACGTCCTGTCGGTACGAATTAAGCTCGGCTCAGAGCTGCCTGTCAGTGTTAACCCATGGCTTTCTCATAATTAATCACAGAGCGGGACAGATCCATACCTCCATTTAAATGGCAGGACTGGAGCAGATGTCAGAAGACATTATTCAAAAATAGACATTGCAATAAATCACTCTAGCACTAGATTGGGAGCATGGATGTATAGTTTTGTTCTGCACCCCGGCAAAACTGAGTCAGCCTATATTCTGGATGTGGATCATCTGTAGTGCTACAGTACGTTTTGTTTAACTTGTTGTAGAAGAGGATAATATGCAAAAACAAAATACAGGAAAGAACAACATGGTCCATGCATTTCATTTGTTAATGATTTGATAACCAACCAGCTCGAAAACTTACTAGGGAATTCCGATGAAATAAAAGCTTCAGTAAAGGATCCTTGAGTTTGATTTAAATGCTAACTCCTAAATCATTAGAAGATCTAGATCATAAGAATCATTTGTTCATGAATCGGACTACACTGATAGTGCAGAATTGTTTTGATTAACTAAGGAAATGTCTCAGAACAAAAAATGTTTTCTTGATTCAAATAATAATTCCTTAGTTTGTGGGTGTTTATCAAATAATTAATTGGATCTGACAATTGGATCTCAATCTGACAGTCTCTAATTCAGCGCATGTCTGTTCACTAATGCCTAACCTATATACTGTATCCACAACTTTCGCCATGACACTCGATACTTCCGGTTGACGGTATCTCAGTTCCGGTTTAGCACACATAACAGTTATGCTGCGTTCACACCAGACGCAAGTGACGCGAATAAATAGCGCTATTCGCGGGAACTTGGACGTTTTGAATCAACCTAATGTTAAATAGAGACAAGCACTCCCGCGGGACCCAGCACAACTGAGTGCGGCACGGGATAATATTTGATGGGTGAATGCGGGCGGCAAGATATTATTGTGTGCGAGTTGCGGGAAAATACAATTATTTTGCGGGACTCCCGCAAAGTGGAAATATCTAACAAAATAAATAACTAGAAACAAATAAACCTTTATTTATAATAAAATTAAATCGATTTACAGGCGCATGGACGGAAGGTAACTCTTGCGTGGATCATAGGAACAGCCAAGCCCACCACACAGTGGCAAAATGTGTGCACGCATAACTCAGGTGAATCGCTTAGTGCTACAGATATTAGTAAGTTCTTGTAAGATAGTCAGATCCATGCGACCATCTGGGACATGTGATCATTTCGCCTGAAGCGTTGTTGTAAGTCTACTCCTGAATCCTGATAATACAACCAAGCATTTAGCTGTACAGTACAGACTAACGTAAACCGGAAGTTCGTTACCGGCGTGTTCTACGTTGCCATAGCGATCATGGGAAAGGTCAAAGTTCGGGAAAGTTGTGGATACAGTGAAATATCATTTAGTCAGCCACCAATTGTGCAAGTTCTTACACTTAAAAAGATGAGAGAGGCCTGTAATTTTCATCATATAGGTACACTTCAACTATGAGAGACAGAGAAAAAAAATCCAGAAAATCACATTGTCTAATTTTTAAATAATTTATTTGCAAATTATGGTGGAAAATAAGTATTTGCTCATTAACAAAAGTTCATCTCAATACTTTGTTATACACCCTTTGTTGGCAATGACAGGGGTCAAACGTTTTCTGTAAGTAGCCACAAGGTTTTTGCACACTGTTGCTGGTAGTTTGGCCTATTCCTCCATGCAGATCTCTTCCAGAGCAGTGATGTTTTGTGATGAGTAAAAACCTTGTACCATCAGCAAGGGCATTGAAGATGAAACGTGGCTGGGTCTTTCAGCATGACAATGACCCTAAACACACTGCCTGGGCAATGAAGAAGTGGCTTCGTAGGAAGCATTTCAAGGTCCAGGAGTAGCCTAGCCAGTCTCCAGATCTCACCACACACCAGCAATAGGTGGAGAGGAGAGGGAGCCAATTCAGTGGATGGGTATTATTAGCAGGCCATGATTGGTAAGGGCCAATCGAGGGCATTTGGCCAGGACACCGGGGTTACACCCCTACTCTTTTTCGAGAAGTGCCATGGGTTAATGACCACAGAGAGTCAGGGCAGCCCCAAAACATCACTGTTCTAGAGGAGATCTGCATGGAGGAATAGGCCAAACTACCATCAACAGTGTGTAAAAACCTTTTGGAGACTTTTGAAAGGACGTTTGAAAAAACGTTTGACCACTGTCATTTCCAAAAAAGTATAACACAGTACTGAGATTAACTTTTGTTATTGACCAAATATATATTATACACCATACAGTAATTTGCAAATAAATGCTTAAAATAAAATAAAATATTTTCTGATTCTGTCTCTCATAGTGGAAGTGTACCTATGACGCTATGATGAAACTGACAGGCCTTTCTCATCTTTTTAAGTGAAATAAATGGCAAAATGAGTGGCTTACTAAATACTTTTTTGCCCACTGTATCTATATATACTGTATGAATATTGTGACAGAATGAGAGGTTCAGGATCTTTGACTTGTGCAGTTTCCCAGGAGACATCACTTCAACAGCCACTTCAGTATGCAGGTGTGCATTTTTAATGATCAAATAAAAGAGTAACAACTTAAATATCTTCAGCTCACAACAAACAACTAAATCTTCCTTGGCTCACGATCATTTTTCTCTCACAGCCACACACACCACCTATGATATCCTGTTCCTGTTCTCTCAGGCAGCCTGGGTTTTGTAGTCCTTAATAAGTATATATTAAGGACTACAATTACAATCATACTATTCGCTATAAAAAAATTGGTGTCTTCCATCATTTTTTTTGTTAACAAGGCAGACTATTTACACTTAATGCCCGCCGTTGTCACACTTAAAACTGTAACTACACGGATAGTTACCCCTTAATAAAGAAATATTTACAGTATAAATAATACATTTGCTGAGTTACCCCCTTATTCCACAAATATTACATATTGTTTCCTTACACCAAAACATTCGTCTTTTATATTTACACTATAATTACAGAAAGTTACGCTGTGAATTTGTTTTACTTAAAATTTTCACAGTACTTTCTAAAGCTGCAATCTAAAGCTTTACCAAAATAATAATGCTCATGCTGTATACCGTACTGGAAGACCATTGTGTATAGGCGTGATAGAGCTGTGCCAATCTTCAAGGAGAAGGAACTGGATTTAATATTCTAAATTACACCAAGCCACAATCTGATTTGAGATGCAGCCTGGAATCATAACCCCACCATGTTGGTTCATTCGGCCAGAGGAGAACTGGTCCCCTGACTGAGCCTGGTTTCTCCCAAGGTTTTTTTACTCCTTTTCCTCCACTGGTGGATTGTATGTTCTTTGCCACTGTTGCCTTTGACTTGCTTAGTTGGGACATTTTCACTCATCGATAGGTTTTGTGAAATCACAGACATTGTGAAACAGAGAAATCTGAGGCAAATCAGTGCTTGTTCATGCGAGTGACAAAAATGCAGTGTGAACTATCAAAGATATGATCTGAGAGAACCTCATGTCGACAGCCTCCACAGATAGCAATTTAATTAACACTTTTTAAATCCAGAAATGTAGTTAAAACAGTTAAAACAGTCCATAAGACTCCAATGGTTCAACCTTAATTTTATGAAGCGATAATACAATTTCATTCTAGCCTGTTTCAGCCTCCTATGCAGTTTCCATTGTAAATACAGTGCAGCTCCTGCGTTGTCATCACACGCATGCATCGAGGTGCTCACGTGAACAGCATCGCCTTCCGTGCGCTGCACTGTTCGCGACAGACACTTTCTATTCTACTAACAAATTCATTTTAGAGCTCATTCAGCAGTGCACGATGAACATCAGTTGTTGTTTCTCCTGAGCAAAGGAACATCTGTGACAAAAGGCAGAATCTCACTGAGGTAATATCCATTGATATGAAATCCTCTAACAATTTCATATTGTGAGTAAAAAAAAGGCACATTTTCAGAGGGAAATTATGTAATTCTATCAATTTGGTCATTTAGACATGAAGACTTGGCAGCTTCCAAATGTGAAGAGACACCTGGCATCTTGGGAAAAAGCCTGCAACACACTTGAGCCTTTTCTCATCTCACTTAGCACTTGTTTGGTAGTGTCATCGCACAGTCAAAATGCAAAATATCTGATAAGTGAGAATCACTGTGAGTTCACCCCAAAAAAAGAAAAAAGAAATGTTTTCAGGAGAAACATTTCCCTTCTGCAGCAAGAAGACTTACTCTCTTGCTATTAAAAAATCATGGCTCATGTCAGTGGAGACTGTTTCAAAGGCCTTATTCAGCATAGCATGAATAATTCATCACAAGACAGAGACACAGATTTCTCAAAACAGTGAAGACAGGATTTAATACCCCATGATTTTGCAAACTCAAAGCATCACTTTGACCGTGGCATAATGAGGGTAACCTCTAAAAATAACTTCTGAAGTCTAACTACCGGCAGACAAGTCGTGACGTCGAAATATGCAGAGGAAATATCATGCGTATGCATCAAGAGATGAGGCCTATGATGAAATGTAATAAATACGCCTATTGCATGATACTAAAATAAGACATTTGTATTTATAACTGTACTCAAGATTTGAGGTTTGATCTGATTTTATATCTTCCTCTCCAGTTGTATAACAAGATAACAAGATCTTATTTTTTTTAAATCATATGGGGTTCATTTTCAGCTTTGTGTCCCTAAATGTTTTTTTTTCTCTTTGACTGTGACATCTCTTGCTAAATTTTTTGCGGGCTGCAAAGCTTCAGGATTGATTTATTAGGAAACGAGGGGTTGCAGGATAAGCCATCTGCCCCGTGGAGTGAGCATTTTGGCCCTGCTGCCATTCATCACTTCCAGACAGATTACAGATGTTGAGATCAGAGGAGGTCTGGAGCTCAATAAACCTGGAGAGTGGGGTGTGGGGCATGAGAATGGCTCTGAATTTCACGGTTCTGAGAATAACCATACCTACCTGTCCCTTACATTATAGCCTATGAAGTATCTTTTACTTTATGTGTTATAAATTGGATGGATGGATTCATTGATGGATGGATGGATATCCAGCTAATGTTCCGATTCTTGCTACTTCTTGATGCAAGAACTGGCACTCATAAACTCACTAGGCAATCAGAGGAAAGGAGAAATGAAAGGGCCGCTCAAGAGGTTAAGGCTGGAATATACTACCCGATTTTTGCTCTGATTTCCCCCCGATTTAGATTCTGTCACGTCACATACAATGGAAAAGGGTGCGAGGACTCAAGTGCAGAAAATGATCTATTTATTTATAACAAATAAAACATAAACTCAAAACAAAACCCACGAGGGGGAAAAACACATAATGGAATAATAAAATATAAACTTAAACAAACCAACAGAATCACGGGGAGGACGGAAGACGCAGACATTACACACAAGGATCCAAACTAGACTGACAAACACAAGGAGCTTATAAAGGGAAGAAATCAAGAGGGAACAGGTGGCAGAAATCAACACTAATCAGATAACAAGGGGGAGGGATCAGACAATGACAGGAGCACATGCAAGACATGACAAAACCCACATGTGCACACAAGACAGGACAGGCATGTGACATTACCCCCTCCTTAAGGAGCGGCTACCAGACGCTCCACTAGGGACGGGCGGGACAGACCAGGGGGGACGGGAGGGACAGACCAGGGCGGGACGGGAGGGACAGACCAGGGGGGCACGGGAGGGACAGACCAGGGGGGCACGGGAGGGACAGACCAAGGGGGCACGGGAGGGACAGACCAAGGGGGCACGGGAGTGACAGACCAGGGTGGGACGGGAGGGACAGACCAGGGTGGGACGGGAGGGACAGACCAGGGTGGGACGGGGGAAACAAACAAGGAAGGAACAGAAGAGGGAGGGGTAAACAAGGGAGGGACAAGGAAAACAAAAAGTTCAGGAGGCCATGGTGGCCCACAAAGTTCGAATGGCCAGGCAGCCAGGGCGGCGCGGGTAGAGCAGGGCGGGGAGGCGCGGGCAGAGCAGAACTCCTGGGTGGTGCGGCCAGTGCAGGGAGCGCCAGGGAGGCGCGGCGAGAGCAGGACGCCTCAGCGGCGCACGGAGAGCAGGACGCCTCAGCGGCGCACGGAGAGCAGGACGCCTCAGCGGCGCACGGAGAGCAGGACGCCTCAGCGGCGCACGGAGAGCAGGACGCCTCAGCGGCGCACGGAGAGCAGGACGCCTCAGCGGCGCACGGAGAGCAGGACGCCTCAGCGGCGCACGGAGAGCAGGACGCCTCAGCGGCGCACGGAGAGCAGGACGCCTCAGCGGCGCAGGCAGGGCGTTGGGGAAACTTCTCCAGTCCAGCAGTATCCACCAGCACTGGGACCACTGGAATACGATCTGCTGGCATTGGGACCACCGGAACATGATCTGCCGGAACTGGGACCACCGGAACACGATCCACCAGCACAGGGACCACCGGAACACGATCCACCGGCACAGGGACCACCGGAACACGCTCCGCCGGAACTGGGACCACCAGAACTGCCTCCGGGGCTTCGGATAAAGCCCTGTGCTCCTTCCACGCATGCAGGACTGCCACCACAAAGCATCCCATCACAGCCCTCCAGGCCGTTTCCGGACTCGGGACCACCGGAACGGAGTCCACCGGCACAGGGACCACCGGAACGGAGTCCACCGGCACAGGGACCACCGGAAAACGATCCACCGGCACAGGGACCACCGGAACACGATCCACCGGCACAGGGACCATCGAAGCACGATCCACCGGCACAGGGACCACCGGAACTGGGACCACCGGAACACGATCCACCGGAACTGGGACCACCGGAGTTGTGGATGACACCCTGTGCTTCTCCCAAGCATGCAGGACTGCCACCACAAAGCCTCCCATAACAGCCCTCCAGGCCATGTCTGGACTCGGGATTCCCGGACTCGGGACCCCCGGGACTGGCACCGAGGGAGAACTTCTCTGCTGAGTCCTCATTGTATGGTTGGATCCTTCTGTCACGTCACATACAATGGAAAAGGGTGCGAGGACTCAAGTGCAGAAAATGATCTATTTATTTATAACAAATAAAATATAAACTTAAACAAACCAACAGAATCACGGGGAGGACGGAAGACGCAGACATTACACACAAGGATCCAAACTAGACTGACAAACACAAGGAGCTTATAAAGGGAAGAAATCAAGAGGGAACAGGTGGGAGAAATCAACACTAATCAGATAACAAGGGGGGAGGGATCAGACAATGACAGGAGCACATGCAAGACATGACAAAACCCACATGTGCACACAAGACAGGACAGGCATGTGACAGATTCTGAACAAGTTGACGCTAGTTGACAAAAGTCAGAGCCAGTCTGCAGATTTGAGCCGACAGATTCCATGAAAAATCGCGTACTATATCATGGCCATAGACTCCGATTTTTTTACCTTCAGATTTTGATTCCATCCAGTCGGAGGATATCAAACATGTTTGATATTTTGAGCCGATTTTAGAACACATATGACGCATAGCTACTGAAACCGGAAAACACTGACTACAAGCCAACGAAAATCAACGAACAAGAAATGGAGACCAGCAGGATCACAAAGTAGAACTCCGCCATGGAAGAAAAACGTATTCAGCTGTGGCAGGAGCACGAGTGTCTCTATAATGTGGACGACAACTGTTACCACATCAGAGTAGGCTAGACAAAGAAAAAAAGCTGGTTTTATGTCATTTTGACACAAATACATATTAATAAATGACATGTTCATGTTTGAAAGTCTGTAGGTTAACATAAATGCAGATAGGCCTAATTGTAATAATAAAAAACGACATAATTATCGATTTTGCCTGCAAGCGTGGCGTGAACGTGGCGTTTCAGTTGCATGTCAGCCGCGGGGCTGCCTGGCATTTCAATCTGCTCCCTAGTTCAGTTGTCAGGGCACTGATCAGGGAGTCAGCCCATTGACTTATGTCCTGATCAGTGCCCTGACTAGTGAACTAGGGAGCAGATTGAGACGCAGGGT